>NC_088336.1:20370000-20652500 GCF_036884655.1 Musa acuminata AAA Group
AATATTTCTCCCTAAGCCAAATCTTCAGTTTATCCATCCAAATTTCGATATTTTGCACTTCATGATAATGCTTCAAAGCCTGTTGTCAAGTAAAAAGTATATGAACAGGAAGCTTAAATTTATGAAGAGGGAAGTGGCAACTTGAAATTTAAACAAACTTGACAACTTAACTTGAAGAAAGAAATTGAATACAAATTAGAACAAGTACCAAAAACACTCAGCAAATAGAAAGACACAAGATATCCCTAAATTTCTAACAGAAAGTGAATGGTAAAGTTCTCTTTCATTATTTCCAAGGTTCAATATATGAAAAAGCAATTCTGAAATGATTTTTTTTTATGCACTATTAAAAAGATATATGAATCTTGCAACAAAGAGCATTTTGGAACCAGACATATATGAATGCACATGAATATCTCTAGGTTTTAGAAGATCAAGATGTTGAGGCCAAAATCTTCACTTAATAGAAGATCCGCCAAACCTACGAGCCAGTTGAACCTGCATATGACAGGAGGTTCACAAGAAAGAACCAGGATG
Organism: Musa acuminata AAA Group; assembly: GCF_036884655.1. Lineage (NCBI taxonomy): Eukaryota > Viridiplantae > Streptophyta > Magnoliopsida > Zingiberales > Musaceae > Musa > Musa acuminata. The sequence goes on from NC_088336.1 coordinate 20,370,538, forward strand.
AGTTGGTGCAGGACTGGGATACATGTGCAATAAAAATAAAAGAGAAAACTTGTGATAGCAAGCTAAATTGCACGGAAATAATGACACTATTGCAAAAGCTACATGCTCCTGTTGCAATTTGACTTATGCAGGAGTCAATTTTATCATTCATATCCACTTCAAAATACTCTTTCATAATAAAGAAACCAAATATAGGCATGTGGAGTAAAAAAAAAAAAGAACAAAACTAAAACCACAGCTGGAAGGATTTATCTCTCATGTAATGGTTCAATAGTGATGCTTCGCTCATAAGTATAAAATGAAAATAAAGGAGGCGTAGAATTAGATACTGATCACATAAAAATAAAAATAAAAATAGAATCTTAAATAACTTGTACCTTTAGTCTTGCCCAACCAAACTAAATATAAACAAACATCAAGAACTCATGATGACTAGACAAATTCATAATAAATGTCATTAATACAAGGGAATATCAATGTAAAAAAAACATCAACTAACCTCATTAAGCCATCTTCCAATTCTTTTCACTGGTTTTGATAGATTAAAGAAAATCTCTTGCAAGAGCTTTGACTGCAGATAATCTAATTTTTCAACAATAAGGAAACCCTTCTGCCTCTCAGTTGCATATCCACGCCTGAAAGACATTGAGCTATGAGGATAAATAGATGATACAATGATATAACCATGGAAGAAAACTAATTCACAAGAGAAGCACTTCACCATTTTAGTGACTACATTTTGTTGTCAAATATGCACTTCACCAATTGCATATCCACACCATTTTGTTTTCAAATAATATTTCAGTGATACCAAAAACACGCCTTAATATTCATCCAATAGATTTGTAACACTGCAGCAGCTGTCGAGATATTACCACAAGAATATGTTGCAAACTAATATCAATATGTAGCATTGACCAAAATAAGTATTGAGTTCTGTTTTGAAAGTTTCTTCCCCATCCAGTAGTTCATTAGAAATAAATTACATGACAAACCATTACAATAAACACAGCATATTTTTATTCTAAGATTCCTACCAAAATACATATGATTTACAAATGAATTATTATATATTCCTGTTTCAAACTTTCATCCATTAACAGAAGTACTAAACTAAATAAGCATGGCAATATCAAAGTAGAAAACATAACCAAGTAAATATATTGGGTATGGACAAATAATTGTTTATTCATCGACTTCCAGTACATGATGTTTCTGATGATGTTAAGGCTGCAATTTGTTCTTTGTGCAGCACTATCTCTGAAACTACTTAACACATTTATTGAATATCTACAGAAAAATATTGTTGAATTAATCCAGGTGCATCTATGTAGAAAATGAGATGTTTGTATGTTCCAGCATCACAGATGAGTTCTGGAAACAGGCTATGCTGGGAGACCATGGAAAATGGCAGTCAGAATTGGGTTGGAATATCTTCAGTTCAATTGAATAAGCCAATTTGAAGGTAAAGAACATCAAACCATAAATCTGATGTTAAGAATGACAGAATACATATGAAACTGGGAGCACATGAGAAAGCATTGGCATCAGTCCGGCTCAAACCAATCAGATTCTGACTGTTTTCTAAATTTTAATGGCTAAAAGGCCACAATTTTAGCTCAGGAACGTCCAGTTACACCAGGATATTGTGAGATTTAGAGACGAGGCTAGTATGTTGCTGAGCAATTCTCAGAGTAACACATCTATCTTTCATGCAGAGTTTAAGGCTTTAATAAATACATTGGAAATTGTGATTTAGAAAACAGTTGCCATAAAAGTTTGAACCAGATTCAGAAGCTACTGTCCAGTTCAGCATGGGAGAATGCCATGGTATGCCAACAGAATTATGTTTTAAATATCCAATAATCCAAGATTGCAAAAACTGAAATGGAAGGAACAAAACCAGGATGCATCGGGCAAAAGAGGGAACACTCTATCAGTTTTGATGGCTATGATTAACTGATCATGAACATATCAGTTTTAATGAATTTTGGACTCAGATTCTGTATTTTGCCTAAATGATTTTGGCCTGTACAAAACATTTGTTTAGTTACACCATGAACTGAATACAACAAGCTACAAGTAGTCATAATTTACCAACTTTTTAAGTTGAACTACATGTATATTTTACTGTCATTAAGAGCATTTAAATCTTAATTTATATTTTAAAAGCATTCAAATCTTAATTTATAGTTTAAACTTTAAATTAAATTCATTTTAGGTTTTCCTCCACCTATCTTTGTAACACTAATACTAATTAGTAATTACCTCATCTCTTCTAACTACAGCTTAAATGAGAGTAGATCATTACTTCATTTATTACAATCAAAAACTAATTAATTCTGACAATTAGATTAAATACACTGGAAAAGTGTTTAGGATCTCAAGAATACTCATGTTACTACACCTATAAAAAGAATATATGAATTGCAACAATCAATTGCTTAAGCAAAATATCAAAATCTAAATGTTTTACCAGTATAAAAAGACTAGGATCACACCTGAATATTATTGCATTTGATTCAAAAGCTTTTTTCCAGTCCACATATACTGGGAGTGTCAAGAGATAGTCATTATTTAATGCATTTGTTAATAGTAAATCCTCTACTGACAATTCTTCAAACTGAGCATCTTGTAGAAGCTTCATAAAGGAGTGTTGAAATTTATTTGCAACAGCAACTCTGCATTTGACAACCACCTTTATGATAATTAGAAGTGGCAGATCAACCTAAACTATACAGTATGACTAATAAGTTCTTCCATAGGGACAACAGAAGAAAAGAGTTACAAATATATAAAACAGGATTAAATTGTTTCAGCTGCTTGTTTAAGAAGGCAAATCATACAATATGGTTCTTCAGAACTTTCATTATTTAAATTGATGTACTGTCCTTATTGATTTATTGATTCTTTAACATCTGCAAGTAAGATTAATAATTACAAACCATACACAAGACTGACATGATTGAAACTATAAACTAAAAGAAAATCTCCCACCAGGGACTTGTGAATTTTCAACTATTTCAGGTTAATAACAGAGTTCTATCATTATTCCATCGATACAAGTCAAACCAAAGGCTTGATCAGATAGTTTCAAAACTAAAATTGTGTTCAACAGTCAATATATTTAGATTTCCTTAAGAAAGAAAGATAAGGAGAGTCAATACACTCAATACTTGTCATTTACAGGTTGTATGATGAAGCTGTAAAAGGATAAGACTCAGATTAGACCAGAATCCCACTAATCCAATCTATAACCAAAATGCCCAAACATTCTGAACTTATCACATCCCAATATTCTTTGATTTATTTCATTAGGCCAAGACCTGAATTTATGTGATGGTGAACATACCACAAAGATCATATTGTATAGGTTGTTTGCTATTAGTTGGATGATCAGACCATCTAACTATAAGTCTATAAACATATTCAGCTTAAATAGGAATGGTTTTTAAATTAGATCAAAACACATCCAATCAACTGGCATGTCTCCAATAAAAGGAATGACTGACATCTATTACTTGGTCATAATGCAAAAATAAAATATTATGTCTAAATGTATAAAAACCAATAGACAATATTAACGTATCAAATATTGCTCGTATCGGTTAATATGCCCTGCATTTATCAGCCCGACAACCAACTAAGATGTTGATTGGGCGATTTCATCCGGTTTCGTCCCACATGGGCAGCAAATAGCCTGGTATAGTCTGGTACTAGGGGACAAGCTTAAAGGCCAATACCTATACTATTCTTTTTTTTTTCAGCATTTATATTGACAATTGTTTCTTCTAATTTTGATTCCCTCAAACTCTTTCTCAAAGACTCCCCCTCCCTCTCATGCACTGTCTCCCTCTTCTCTTCAACAGGACCTCCTCCTCTGCCTGCCATTTCATTGAAGTCTCCTCCTCATGCAAATCATTGAATCCTCCTACTAATATGCAGCCACCTCCTCCACCTTCTCTTCCTCCTCATCCACCTCCTCTTTCCTCCTCCACCACCCCCTCCTCCGCCTCCGCCTCCACCTCTGCCTCCTCTTCCAACCTTCTCACCCTCTTTCTCTCTAGTCCAAAGGGTACCAACCCACAACAAGCCATACCACTCTGGCTGCCGGTTAGTATTGGCAACCGTCCAATTAATCCTTGGATAGTTCAAAGGCACGGAATCACAATAATATAAGCATTAGTGGCCATCAAGCTATAAGAAAAAGGATAAATTCTATATTTTTGCTTCATACAATGTTATGTACAAAAGGTGCAAATGATTTAATTACCACTTTATCAAATATATGAAGCTTGTATAGTATTAACAAAAGTTCATTTTTCTTGTTCCAAGTCTCTCATATCTGGTGAGCTCATTGAATTCCAGTACTTTGATAAGATGACTATCTTAACTGAAATCTAATATTATTCTCTCAAATAACTGAAATCTATATCTTCTTATCGCAAAGTAACATAAATCTAAATCTTTATCACCTGCCATGAATATATATCACATCACTTCAAAAAGGTCCATGTTTGTAGCTTCATACTTGGCCATTGATTACACCAATTATAAGGAGGAAAAGCTTCCTGCTGCAGGTAGTATCATGACTAAAGTTGGATAAGCAATTATATCTATTTGGCCATGCAATGAAAAGTAAGAATATTCTGTTTGATTTGTCAATGGAACAATCTGCCACAAAAGTTGGTATAACATTATAATGACGCACCAATCTAGGTGAATTAATGATCCAATGTGAAATGGTCCTTGTTTTAAGACAACCTATTGCTTTGGGTAAAACTCACAAGAAAAATTATATAATTGTTTATCGTCAAAAGAATGAAAAGCACATGGATCCTCACCGAACAATATAGAAGCTTAATTTGCTACTCAGTCCTATGTTAAGCAAGCTAATTATATTGCAGTTTGTGTTCTACATAACAGTCTAAAAATAGTACTTTTGATGAATGTCCCATACTTCAAGGACATTTAACAGATAAAAGTGAATTGCAAGGAAAATAATTCTGTACTTTGGACTGCACAAAGTTAAATTAACAAGTCTTGGAACCCTTTTATTCTAATAGTAACCTTATGTTTCTTCTGTAAAATCACATAAGCAATCCCCAAGATATATACTCCAAAGGAACAACTGTAACTAACCTTGACCCAAGAATCGAATCCACAGGAGACCGTCCGAATAGTTTCCTTAGGTCCCAACCATTACTAAGATATAACAGTTTATCAATGTCATCATTTCTGGAGCTGTTTGCTTCCCCATTTCCAGTACTATCAGAACTCTCACTTGAAATATGCTGCCTGTTGTAATCGTCTTCTTCCAGTTTCATTGAAGAAAGCCCAGCATGCCGTTCTTTTGAACATGTGCTTGAGTAATAAGCCCTCATCTCCTCCAAAATACCTTTATGTTCAGCATGAAGGATGGCATCCAAGCACCTGAAGATAGGACAATTTATTTTAATTCCAATAAAGCTTTTTAATAACAAAAAATAATGAGATGGCAATAATCTTGAGAATCAGCATGACGACAAAGCAATTCACCATAATTGAATAGACAAAAATCACTGATTGCAGAAGAAACTTCAAGATTGAAAATAAACAAGAACATCTTTGGCTCTTCACACATAACAATGGAGCAAACATGAATATCTTCCTCATAAAAAACTTAAATAATTTTGTGAGAAAAAAGATGGGAATCTTTGAGAAATGACACTAAAAGTTAATGAAAATACTAAATTAATTATAAAAAATGTCAATGAAGATAAACTCGGCCTTGAAAACTTTAGAACTTCTAAGGAGCTAGTAGAGAGCATCCAACAGTGAGTTTCTGGTTCTTTTGAAGAAGAATTGCAACCGTGGCCTATCTTAGGTTGCGATTCATAATGACAGATAAAAAATTCAACATGGTAAAACAAGTAGATATTGAGAGGAGGAAAAAGAAGGAAAAAAACAGGAGCATGGGTAACCCAACAAATTAGTACAAGATACATACTCAGAACCTAACCACTCAGTCTTCTTCTCCTTCCACAATTGGGGAAATCCTAACCAAAACAAATAGTCGTACCGTCATGGAACCCTTTTAAGATGTCTTTAGATAAGCCATAACCCAAACAAATATTCTTACCTACATGAAACATTCATACTAACATGAAACCCCTTTTAATGTCTTTGGAGAAGCCCTAACCAGAAAGAAATATTCATACTGGCATGAAACCCCTTTTAAGATGTTGTATCCTACTATAATATTTACACAGTTGGACTGATTTGATCACCGATCCATTCAAATGCGAAGCAAAAATTCAAAGAGGACTTAAATCTTTTATGTCATTTATCCCTGCAGCATGCTGTGGCGGAGACCGTTACATAAATTGTGATACTTCCATCCACTTGACAAGATGACCTTATCAACATATAGAGCTTTGAAATGATCATATTCAAAGCTTAAAATAATGACCCAAGTACCCAACCACGGGTATAGCAAAAGCTTTATCACATTTACAGTGAACCCACCTTCTATCCATTTGACAAAGTTCCTTTCTAGATGCAAGCAAATATCAAAGTACTTCAAAGCATTATAGCAGTTTACCCTTCCCAGACGTTTTCCTAAGAGTTCATTAAATTCTTGCATTTGCATCTGCACTTTACATAGGTTAGTTTGGAAGGAAATTTCCACTGCAGAAGGAACTATAAAAAATAAGCTTGTTAAGTGTCAAAGGTTATAAATATATATAGGGTACTTTCCTAATAGCTTAAACTTTTGGGATTACTGGTCATCCAATCAGAAACATTTATCATGGTATGAGAGCAAGTCATGTGCTCGAAAAATGTATCAACCCCTCTATGTTTAGTCCAATATTTAATCAATACTTGTGAAAATCCTTCTTAATTGACCTGCACCACACACTTGGTTCGATTTCACATGTGCTTTCACCTGAGAGAGGATGTTAAAAGTTATAACTTTATATGTATATATGTATGAATGAATGTATGGATGTATATATTTACGGTCCTTTCTTAAAGCTTAAGGTTTTGGGATTAGGACCACCCAATCAAAATCTTTATCGTAAAGCATTGCTTTCCTAATATTTTTGTCCGTACCGTTGGTAATTGCTGCTAGTTTCTCAGTCTCTCAAAGAGACATCTGCTGAACCTCATATGTTGTTCTTCAACAGGGCTTCTAAGTAATCCTACAATAACCAGGAACAAATTGAACCGAAGCAGAAGATAATGGTGTGCTAGAAAAGAAGAATCCCATGCATTTGTCATTTCATTTCCGATGTTTTGCCACAAGGAAGCAAGCTTACATGGCCAAGCGCTTAAACTCCTCAGCGTCCTGCTTCGATCCGAACATGGTGAGGATGGCATCAAGGAGATCGTCCTTGGTAACAGAGATGTACTTCTGCCTGGGCACGTAAATCCCGGATATCCCCATCCGCTCCTTACGGGGTGGCGTATCATCATCCTGCTCGGAAGTATCCTTCGACTCCTCCGTCACAACAGACCCTGCAGCCGGTTCCGAAGCCGAATCGTATCTCAGATGCTGCGTGGGAGTTACTCTCGGGGTTCTCAAAGCGTGGGGAGAAGAAGAGGAGGCCGCCACGGGACGAACGCGGTAGCGAGAGGGAGAGGCGAGGGGTTTCTCGAAGCGTACATGGAAGAAGCTCGGTGGAGAACTCGATCGGAGCATTATGAGGAAGAAGACGATCGAGCTTGGTGGAGGGAAGACTGGGGGAAAGGCCAGCGGAGGGCGACTTGGAGCATCTCTGACCGCCACTCCTTCGGAAGGGGGGTATCGTGGAAGCTTGGGGATTTCCTTCGTGGGGTGCGGAGGGAAGCGAAAAATCTGCGGCTCCGAGCCAACCTTATAAGATCCGAATCCGATAATTGTCTTAAATTCGTATATTGATGTAGAATCAGAATCCGAATCCGATGTGATACAGATTGACGCTTTAAATACCACCGTATGTTGTCTGTAATATATGTGCTGAGGGAGATGTCCTGATAACAAAAGTTCAATATACGAATTACCAACACTTATCTTTTCCGATAAATTTTGTATTTTATTTTGTGATAGTATGTATATCCGATCTATTTATTAAAAAAATTTAAAATTTAAAATTTAAAAGGGTTCAAAATTTCATTAGATAATTTTCTAAAGATGTTAGTAGTCATAAAACCCTTGACTAGTTAGGTGTTGGAATCAAATCTCCTCTTCACCATTATTCTTTGGTATAACAAATAAAAAACTAATAATATCAAAAAAAATTACAGACACAAGATTTATATTATTTGAACTCCATATCTAAATCTACAAAAATAATAATAATAATTTGAGGGGGTGTATACAAATCTTGTATACACCCACTCAAATTTTACTTATTGGTTCACTTTACAAACATCATAACTATTGAAGATATTTCTCAAATCTTTCCTAACCAAAATCTAGAACTGCATAAAATATTTATAAAATTTCTTGAATATCTTATTGGCCAAGTTTTTTAATTTTTAATATTTCTTTCATTCATATATATGAATTTCTTATCACGCAGGGATATAGATATGGGTTAAATGTATGATTTTGACCAAAAATATGTTACAGATTTAGATATGTAGCCATTACTGATAGGACATATTCTAGCACGACTTGCGTGGCGATGGGCAACAGCCACCTTATGCCCGACGTAGCGCATGTGCACTAACAAAGCATCTCAGGTGGTGCCACATGGCACAAAACCATGCAGGTCGGCTTGAGCCATGCAAAGAGCATGGGTCAACCTCCTGAGATATCATAGATCATTAATGAGCCTCGTACGATCGATCCTCCGACAAACATATATAAAAGTTAATCCCCTCCCCACTGACAAGAGGACACACCTCAAACACCTATATACCACCTCAAACTGACTTAAACTTTGAAGAAACCAAGTCAAGAATCCCCTTCCTAACGTCGACCTTTTTTTACGAGTAATAGCAAACCAAGGTTTGTCTTAACTTGACCGGTGAGACTTCTCCCCGACTAGACCTAGTTTTATCGTTACATCTCCTTATTCTTGTATGGGCTACCCTATACCTTCGAGACGGAACCTAATCATGTCGACTCCTTTATCACGACATTAAGTTCCACAACAATTACGACCAAGTATCTAGTTTATATGCATAAATCTAAAAATAATTATCATTCCCAATAATATAACAATTGAAATATTATTATTATAATTGGAATATGATGTTGAAACATAATGGTAAATTGGAATTGTAATTTCTCATACTATTTTAGAGGTATACAATGAAGTAATGCTAGAAACAAAAGATTGTGAGTAATATGTTGCTGCTAAAAGATAAAAAACTATTTGAAACTGCTAAAACGAAATAAAGTATTGCCGTGACTACTTCCATGGATTGGTATGTATGTGATGTCCACAAGACTCTTCTTAAGCTTACATAGAGTATTTGATTCAGGTCGGCACGAGGAACAGAGTCTCTTCCTCAGTGGTGAAGCTTGCGATTGCGGAGCAAACCGTCACAACCACCACCAGAGTTGCCGCCACGAATCTCATGGCTTTCCTGCTGCTATCCATCGAAGACACGCCCTGTTCCTTCTTCTCAACCTCTTCGACCTCTCCTTCGCCGTCAGCTCTCATCTCTTCCTCCTGTTCTTTTCCCCACCTGTTCTCGTCCTCAGCATCCTTTCTGTCACTCTCATCATCCATATGCACCACCGCGCAGGACTCGATGTCAGAGAAGGCAGGCGAAGAAGTCTCAGGGTGATCGATAACCTCATGGCCGGCCATGGATTCTGCCCACCCGAGGAAGGTGTTCTCGAGAGCTGAGAGCTTGTCGGCAATGCAGCTGATGTGCTGTGAGCAATCTGTAGATTGCGAGTCAGCCTCGGCTCTCAGGATCTTTTTCATGAAATCGATCTTCTTGGCCATCTTCAACAGGTCAACGCTCTCGGACGCGAACGCCATAGGTTGCTGCAGGAGCTTTCCGAACTCTGATTCAAGTGCTTCGATCTTTCTCTGCAATGTAGGGTGATTGGCCATTGTTTCTGCTCTTTCTCGTCCTCTTCCTCCTCCGAAGAATTCTTAGGTTGGCAGCAGATCTATGGCAACGTTTCGTTATATATGACCGAGGAATACCCTACAGTTTGGGATTCCGAATCCGAATTCACATCATGCAATATAAATAGTTGGATTTAGGGACTCATGCAGGAAAGTAGCTTCTTCTGGTCTGTATACATTAGGCATTAGGTTATATCGTAGAGGTGTTGATGAATCACTGAATAGTTGCTTATTATAATCTGATGCATACCACAATTTTTTTTATGTTTTTTTTGGACTTTAGCAAAGAACAATTAATTGTCACTAATTTATGTTTTTTTTGGACTTTAGCAGCATTTTTTAGAAGTCTCATTACATATTTTCCGGAGATCACACTATGTGAGATTTATCAGATCATAGATTTATTTGATTGCAGGGTAAAGGATCTTTTGTTGAATTTATTTTATGTAAAAGAAATGTAAACTAAAGGCAAAGGATTTGGAGATGTTTTCTTTACTTATTTTGAAGGAAAAATATAGAACATGAAAAACATTTTTTCAGATAAAATTATGTTCTTCTATAATTATTATTCTTCCTCAGAAAACAGATAATTCCATGGAATATATATATAATCATGACTCAATTTAGTAACACAATTTGATGATAATATTAATGTTAATCATCAACTATAGGGAATAACATAATAGGAGTCTCTCTATAATTTTGGTTTCTTGGGATGGGCTAATATGCTACTTGCTAAATTTAAAATGGAACTTACATATTTACAAAGATGAAATCATACATTATATATATATATATATATATATATATATATATGTATATATTAGAGAAAAGTCCATCCATGGAGTATATGGTGGCAATTATTATGATCTTGCATAAAGATATTGTAGATATATCAATACTCACCAAAGCTAAAAGCATAATGCCAACACAAGCAAGTAGTACTTAAGACATAATTAGATCTATTTTATCAGCTCCATGACCCAAGCACAAGCAAACACATAAGTAGCATTAAACCCAGAAAACCCTGCTGCCTTTGCCATGGCTTCAAACTCCTCCTCAGTCCTCTCTTTTCCTCCAGGATTGAAAGCCAGCATTGCAAGGTCTGCATGGAATGCACACTGGGCTTTTGTTGTAGGTTTGGGAAGTGTTGGGAGGATCAACTCCACCACTATCACCTTTCCTTTCTGTGGCAAAGCCTTCCAACAGTTCTTCAGTATCTTTGCACAGTGATCATCACTCCAATCATGAAGAACCCACTGTGGTTGCCACAATTGAGAGCATCAATTATTTGAACATCATTAATGATAATTTTAGTTATCAGAATTCAGAGTTGAATTCTACAACAATTAGTTTGCTTTTTTGGGTTGAAGCAATGGTGATCTCTCTTCACATTTGATGCAAGTAATGAGGACATCATGTTCTATATTACCATGAATTGCTTTGTTCATTTTGAAGGAAGTCTCAAGTCACTAAAGAACATTACCTTCAATAAAATGGCATCACCTGATGGAACACTTGTAAACATGTCTCCAATAACATGCTCTACTCCTGCAAATTGAAGTAACTTGTGACATTAATATCATACAAGTGTTTCTTCTTGTTAGATCCTAACTCATAAAATTTAGAAATTATTTTTATGGATTTCATGCTTAAAACACAAATATCATACATAATTTGAAATAACTCAAGAACTCTTATTTGTATTGAATTGACCATTTAATTATTCCACTATGCTCAAATCTAAATTAATGATAGTATATTCATCAAATTCTAAAAGCTTTATTTCATCATAAAAGTCTAAACATAATCGACTTATTGTCAATTATAACATTCATGGAGATATCTCATTGGCCAATTTGATTGGATAATTGATTGATCCATAAATTTTATAAACTAAACTTTCTCATTAAAATCGGTGATAATGTATACATGTATGTTATTCATGATGTCCTAACTCACTAGGATAACTAAACGATCCATTAGTTCAATAACCTTGAATTATTAAATCAAAATAGATAAATATAAATTAATAATATACATCTATCGATTGTTTATAGACTATTTATATGGATACTAACTAGAATCCTTTAAGATTGATTTATAATTGCAAAGTGAAGATTAGCAAAAGAACATCAAAATCAAGATCTTTTAATTCTAAAAATATATATAATATAAGAATTTTCAATATGATCACTCTAATAACCATACATACCTAGGAAAGGTGGTGCATCGGAGATAACATGTGGGAGGTCGAAGTTAATGGCCTTGATGTGAGGATACTTGGTGGTGATCATATGAAGGGAAACACCGATGCCACCACCAACATCAACAAGCGTCTTCACGTCATCGAAGCCATGATAGATCTGTAATAGCCTATTGGTTATCATGGTCGATTGGCCTTTCATAGCCTCATTAAATACCTTGTTGAATCTTGGATCGACACCTTGATACTCGAACGCTGTCATTCCATATGCTATGTCAAAGGGAACACCACCATGTAGGATTGCATTCTTCAAACAGTACCTATCATTATTTATAGAATTTACAATATACATAAACTAAATAAGGAGCAATTAGCTATCAAAAAGCAACAACAATCATAAAATTTTGAGCTCAAATCGTGTCTTAGTCACTTACGTTTATCAAAAACAAAACATATGAGAAAAATATTATTTATAAAAAATCATAAGAATTTTAGTGATTAATCGAAATTGACTCAACTTGGATTCAAACCTAAGGGTCGATCGTGCCATATGATAAGATTCATCACTAATTTTATTATATTTTAGTGTGAGTTGTATCCATGATTTTGTTATGTTAGAATAGCCACTTTAGGGAGAGGAGTTACTTTTGGCTCTTATTAGGTATTGACTCTCCAACTCTTCCATAAATATGAGCCTAAATATGACATCGTTAATTTTCTTATTTTGGTGTGGACTCTATTTCATAACGTCTATCACTGCTCTTCTCCTCTTAAATGCTCCACGGTGAGCATCACCTGATAAGGTTCATCACTCATCTCCTCTTCAGGCTTTATGATGGAAGCCATTGGATATGGTGTAGGATTAAATGTGCTCTTATCAGACCCTCTAAGTTAGGGAGGACTATTCAGGTCTCAACGTGAGCATAAGCTCACAACTCGTATTAGATTTGTGTCACCAATCATGTTCATCTAAATAGGAGTCTCATACTATCAGCTTTCGATTTAGCCCTTGCATGTTACTGGATCATTCAAATAAAAAGCATAAATTTGATCTTTATCTTTAGCAAGTGGATTACCAGCTTCCCATGTGGACCTTATCCTGCATCAACAAGCACAAAGAAGCCATGGACACACCGGCCTCATCCTTGGTCAGAAGCTTGCAGAGGGGTGTCATGCTGTACTTCCGGGAAGATCCACCGTCGGCGGTTGCCTCGACCGCGCAGTCGACGATGCCGTAGGCTGCAAGCAAGCGGAGGATTCGGTCCACCTCGTCGGCCGCCTTCGGGTTCTCGCTGGGCAACGAGGCCACGATGTCGTCGGGGCTCAGCTTCGCCTGCGGACCGGCGCGGGCGATGATCTCCAACAGCTCGAGCTCGATGGCCGCTTTGAGAGTCATGGGGAGAACGGAGGCGCTCGTCAGCTTCAAGGCGTACATGTAGGCCTCCTCCTCCTCCTCGGAGACCGCCTTCAGCATCCCGTTCGTTGGCTCCATGTGTATTATTGATCTGGCTTGGACAAAGAGCTACAAGAAAAGCTATGGAGGACGACCACTGACATGAGTGATGGAGATATATATAGATACCCAACGGGCGCAGTGGCGATTGGAGGAAGCATGCGATTTCATGTGGTTGGAAGAGTAACGGTTAGGAACTTCAAATAAAATAAAATAAAAATAAGGGATAATTATTGATGAAAAAAAAACCTATCGATTTTTATTTATATTATCAATTACAATCTTATTTTATTCTTGAATGAGTACTATTAATCGTGTGGTAGTCATATAAAAAAAGTTCTAAATCATAGATTATATGTTAAATTACGGTTAATGTCATGATCTTCAACAAAAATATTTGGGAATTCTTCTAGACATAATAGTTATCAATAAAATTAGATAGATAGATAAATAAATAAAAGTTTAGAATATAGAATTCAGTCAGATTTTTATGAATGATTTAGGTTATAACAACACCAAAAATAATATAAAAAAAAAACAAAATTCTTTTCGGATAGTAGTTATGACAATAGTAGTTAGGCTACCGGCATTAATGGCCTGGAATTTACAGAAAAAGACTAATTGTTGGCTTCATGATAAAATGGATAATCTTGTTAAATGTATGGTTATGGCAAAATTGGTTGGGCGATTATCATTAATGCCATGGGCTCAAGAAAAGGAAATATTTCTTGGAATATGGTAGTAGTTATGGCATATTTAGTTGAGCAATTAACAACAGTGACGTTGGCTTCACACGCACACGAACACAAATATATATATATATATATATATATATATATATATATATATATATATATATATATATATATATGTATGTATATATATATATATATATATATATATTATATGTATATATGTATGTATATATATATATATATATATATATATATATATATATATATACACATATATATATATACACACATATATATATATACACACATATATATATATATACATATATACATATATACATATATACATAAATACATATATACATAAATACATACATATATACATACATATATATATATACATACATATATATATATACATACATATATATATATACATACATATATATATATACATACATATATATATATATATACATACATATATATATATATATATATACATACATATATATATATATATATATATACCCTCCATAAGTATCAATAACCTAAAGCCATGCTCCGAAATATTTCATACGATAAATAAACACAACAAAAGATCACTTCGTCCAAAGCATGCCCCACTCATTTTGCTCGCAAATCAATAGTCGGACCAATAGTTAAGTTTAAAGATAGATAGATAAAAATGAATATATATATATATATATATATATATATATATATATATATATATATATATATATATATATATATATATATATATATATATATATACACACACATATTACACATTTGATTTTTTTTTCCAAATTCAATGATAATCATGATTAGTGATAGTTAATTCAAATTTATTATATGAGAGTTTAAGGAGGTGGCACACTGAAAATTTTAATATTTGGAGGAATATAGACAAAAAATCTAAATATTTAGAGTGATATTAAAATGTAAAGTCTCACTCACCATGATTCCATAGAAATTGAGAGCTAAAATTAGTACAGAATCAAAAATATGCTGAATAAAACTTAAGTCTTACTCGCCAAGTGTTCAGGTGCTGCTGTAAGGAGGTTATGCAAGATCGATTAGAAAGAAAATCCTTACTAATTTCGGAACTATTTTTGGTTCATGTGGGGGTACCCAAAAAAAATCCAATTATGTTCCTCCTTACTGGATCGTTCCAAAAATAAAAAATTTTGGAAGGGAAGGAGATAAAACAAATTCAATTTACAATTGGATCTAGTGAATAAATGGATAGAGCCTATGGTTCCAATCCTAGTAAAACAAAAAGCAACGAGCTTATGTTTTTAATTTGCATTGAATGATTACCTGATCTAATTAGACGTTAAAAATAAAATAGATTACTGCCTGTTACGGGAAAGAGTGAGTTCTCCTGTGGGTGGACCATTGATTCTTTTTCGTTTGACCTCAAAAAAATGTAATAAAGCATAATAAGAAAGAATAGGAATTAAAACAACTAATATCATTGTCAGAAACCGTCTTGAATTTACTCATTAGATAAATGTGATAAAGGAAACTTTAAAGTTACAACTTACACTAATCTCCAAGACATGAATTTTCGTTTTTGAGTCGACAGTAGAAAAAAATGAGCACAAAACTATATGGCCGATCAACCAAAAGTCGATGAAAGCAGCACAACTTAATCAGTCAAAAAAAAAATGCCCAATTGGGCAGGAAGGTTCTCTAAGTCGACTGAGGTTGTGGCATCAAATCGAAATGGGTTTCCAGCAAAGAAAGCACTTGGGAAAGCGATGATACCTTGAAGTCTGGTCTTATATCATCAGTGTAAGAGTCAGGAGAGCCATACCTCCCGGTTTCGTCAAGCAAGCATGTGAAAGCTCCTGCTCGCTTCCCACAAACCACCTGCAAGATTACACAAGAATCATCGCATCATCAAGCATCACATTACTGTCTTCTTTTTTCTTTTTTTCTGAAAACAACAAAGATCTATATGTTCAAAATAGGCAGCTGGAGCATCATCTGCATTGCAAAAAACACTAGAGCAGTTAGTTCTTATCAAATGAATTCTCAAAATGGCTGCATGGAATTATCATGTAGTTGGCAGCTATTATTTAAATTGGAGCTTATAAGTTCCTGACATTTCTGGTATCCCGGATATAATGTTGAAAGAGAACAAGCAAAGCGGGATACCCATATTAACAAGTATAAATTACAAAAGCAATCATGATCGCACCTTATTGCCTCTTCTTCTTGATTTTTGGTAATGATACTAGATAGATATTAAAGGATACTTTCTAACTTCTATCATATATAATTTTTGAGTTTGTAATATACAATACACAACAACAACAGTAATAAAGCTATAAATTCCAACTACTTATGGTTGGCTACATGGATCTCTTGTCGCCATTGAGATCTATAAAAAGTCATGTCTCGGAGTACTTAAATATTTATTTATAATTTCTATTAGTATCTTTTTAAGTCTTCTCTATCTCTCCTCTTGTACCACTAATATTAATTATTTTACCTCTTTTGATGATTGCATTCGAATGTCTCCTAAGCACATCATTATACCATCTTAAATTATTTTCTATCATTTTATCTTCTATGGAAGCGATACCTAATTGTTCATGAATAATTTTTTTTATGTTCTAATAACTCCATACATTCATCTCAACATTCACACTTCGACAACATAAACTTTTTATATATATTGTTTCTTTACTGTCCAACACTCGAATCTATAAAGCATTACTAGTTTCATAAAATTTTTCTTTTAATTTAAAAAATAACTAATGATCACACAAGATGCCTTTGGAAAAAGTAACACAAGAAGCACATTCTGATGCTATCATAATATGGTGGGCAATACGCTTAACATCCTTTAAAGCAAGATATACAGCTTCGAAAGATATCGCCCGTACCGGGTGGTACAAACCGGTCCGACAATAAACTAGTACACGGACCGCTCGTTATTGGGTGATATATATAGGCGACATCGCCTCGACAACATCGCCCCGCTTGGGGAGAAGAGAGGCGTCGCACATTTTTTTTAAATGTTTATACATAATATATATATATACATATATAAATAAATAGATATATAAATAAAAAATTATATATATATATATATATATCAAACGGTATACAATATTGTACCGTACCGAGAGAAGGTCGAAACTCCGATATGGTACGATATTTCAATCCTTGCTTTGAAGAAAATAAAGAACAAAAATTGCAACCGTCCAATTCAACAAGAAAATAAAGGGATCAATAAGTTATGTTGTCGACCATTAGTTTCCCAGGAAATTTAGCCACTGCACAACACAATAGGATTAGAATTGCTAATAATTCCACATGTAAATTGTATTTGCAAGAACAAAATGAGAAATCAATAATTCCGAAAAACAATACTAATAAATGGATTTGCATGATCAAGGACTTGCTGATAGCTACAAATTTAATTATTGGATCAAATTCACTCACATCATCCCGGAGGCTGTCACCAATCATCATGACTTCACTTGGAGGAACATCCCATATTGAACATATATGCAACAAAGGAGCTGGATCTGGCTTATAAGGACGAAATTCCCTACTTAGTGCAGGGACAAATTCCATCTACCACCACAGCAAAATTATATTAAAAATTAATCTCAGCAAGTAAAAACATTTTGTTTTTCCCCGTACTGCAACAGATGCAAGAGGGTGGAAACCAAATTTTTATGTATATCCACAAACAGTTATCATAATCATAATTTGTCCATCGAATTCTATTAAACCTGCAATTTTTTTTGCTTTCAGCAACATATCCAAAATTTTAAACCTTAAAAACCTTTGTGCTGTCAGCTAAATATCCAATTCTGTCATTTTCCAATTTGTTTACAAAGTCCATACTCCATAGAATGATGTTAAATTAAGTCATATTAACAATGATAAAATGGAAATCTATCCACTCAACAGAAGAGACCTGATATGAAACCAAACTGTTAGACTAACCATATTTGATAAACAATTTCAACACTCCATTTAAAAAATTTCCTAGCTAACATAACGTTATTATGAGACTGCTTAGTAGCTTGCAATTGAAAATGGCCTACAAAATTAGAACTTAATGTGATTGAGAATTAAAAATTTACAAATACAATTCACATGTGGCTGCCTGCATTTGCAACTAATTTTTGTTCAGTCGCTTTGCAAGTCATTCATCCAAAGCATCTTGATGTAGTGTTGGAAGGTGATGGAATAAGGGAGAGTTGTGATGGTCAAAGGGAATACCGTGGTCAATAAGGGTGATGGGAGGTGCAATGGAAGGGGATAATTGAGATGTGCTAGGAGAAGCAACAAGACGAGTGGTGGTGGTCGGTAGTGCCCATGTGGCCAAGAATAGGGTGAGATGAGTGGCAATGGTCCAGAAGGGTGGCAGACAGGTTCCTATCATTGAGGTGACAGAAAGAGTAGCAACAATATTGGAAGTGGCCGTTGGCCATTATGGTAAAGAGTGATTGTTGAGGAGCAATGTCGATCAAAAAACATTGTATGATGGTGGATCTTCACCTGCAACTATTTATGAATTCACATGCAAGCAATTTAGTTGCATGTAAAAATTCCAGACAAGAGAGTTTGGTTTAGATATGGAACGGTAGTCTGCAAATGCAGTGCAAACAACCATACAAAGGCATCTGATGATACATCTGCATTAATACCATTTACAAATATTATCGACCAAGTAGCCTTTATCCTCCTAACTGGGGCTGCCAATAGGTTGGATTTAGGCCTGTATAGAGTAAGACTGAGCTTGAAACCTTGACCCTTGTATTTTGAGAATGGCCCAAATCCAGCCGTAACCCAATATATCCTAATCCTATACCAGATCTGGCCCAAACCTCAAATCTGGAAAGTCTAAAAATATAGAAGATTCAAGTCCTCTCCGTACATTGTAACTCCTAAGCAGATGGCAGTAAAGATAGCCAGACGACTCAAAGGTATTCCAAGTATTAAAGTTTGTGTTTAAACATCTTTATGGTTGTGCAAATGGCACAATTTTTGCATCAGTAGTGACATTGTTGCACTTGACTGCCAGAGTCAATACGAAATCAAAATCTTTGCCAGTGGTGTCTGCCGAGGCCACCACCATGGCATATCTAAAGAAGAAAGCAAACACAAAGCAATGAGAAATGGAAAAAGAAGGGAGTAAAGGATCAATACAAAGCTGAAGGCAGTGAGAGGGTAATTTTGAAGCAGCGGATGAGGTGGCTATGGACATAGGGTAGTCAAAGTTGAAGAGGTGGCAATGATGGGTATTGATCAACAAATTCAATAGCTCTACTGGCAAGCAGTAATTGATGGAAATGATAGTGGAAGATCTTTCACAAACAAAGAAAAGAAAAACAATGTGCTAGTAGCGAAGCCATTAATCTAGACAACCAACCTTATATATGATTGGTAACTTTGATTATTGTAAGAGAACAGTAAACAAGCCCATCGCAGATTCAAACTTAATTAATATTTTGTTTATCTTTTAGAATTAAGGCTTAGTGAGGACCAAAACACCATACCCTTTATTCTGAACTCAAATTTATTAATGGTTCGGACATAGAACTCAGCCATTTGGAAGCCTCATTTTTAACCAATTAACAATTTCAGATATTTACAATCTCCATTTCATGCTTAATCGAAACTTTCGACATACATGATTAATTTCTTCTCTAAAGAAGATAAGAACACAAGAGAAACAAACTGGTAACTTACCCCAAACCGTTGATGAAATATATCAACTGCCATGTTGACATTGCGAGTTATCAAACCTCTCCTGCAACAGTCGAAAGTCATAAGCAAGCTAGCTAAACATGCAGATCAACATACATGGACAATGCAGCAAAAGTTGTAGAGAAAGAAAATAGATACTCTGGTGAAACCAAGGTCCGCCATATCGTACCGTACCGGAATTTCGACCCGGGCTCGGTACGGTACGGTACTGGTGTACCGGGCGGTACATCAGGGCATACCGAGCGGTACACCCTGCTGTACCGATAATTTTATATTATTTGTATACTGTAGCAGTGCTACAGTATTGTAGCACTGTAGCGGTACCGGGCGGTCCGCGTACCGAGAACCTATCGGACCGGTACATACCGCCCGGTATGGGCGGTATGCTTCGGTACGGCAGACCATGGGTGAAACACATGTATCCTGCCTCTTCACATTCTATTAATCCCTTAGTGTATCGATATTATTATTTCCTCTAAATTCCTTAATGTAGGAACAGAAACAGGGGAGTGTTCAAAATGCAGAAAGCATAGTAGTAACTGGTTTAATGTTTCTGAGCTGAGAATCATGGATAGAGGGATCACTCCATGATCAGGAGGAATAGAAGCATGTAATAATAGCAAGCTTAGATGCTGTGAATATCAAAAGAACAATTCAGAACATGACTTGGAATCTACAGCTATTTATACATGAAAACCTAAGACAGTTAACAAACTTAGAAATAGATGCTGATGCAAGTCCATGAAGAAGCACACTTAATTTTTCAGGCAAAGAGTGTGTGAAATTCAAAAAAAAAAAAAAACAGACTTATGAAATTAGAGAGGGAGAGAGAAATCTTTACCTTATTTGCCTAGAGTCCAGGTACCTGCAAAGTTCCGAAGCACCTGAAATAAGTTTCTTTTATCAGAAAGAAGCAGACGGACAAGAACATTTAAGTCTTGAATAGTACTAAGTACTAACGACTGAAGAATAGGCACAACCATAAGACATTTTTTGCATGATTACATGGTTATTAATTAGGCTGGAACTCGTAGATAATATTATTGCTATATGTTAGTTGTTTAAATTAATGGTCTCAATATAAGAAATTTTCAGCCATCATATGTTTTAAATATTATAGCAAACATGGGCGTCGACCAATTTGATTCCTGCACCAAACTTTGGGATACTTCTCAATCTTGAGAGCCGATTAGGTCATACCATTCACTATCATCTCAATGATGGTGTTAATTTATGAAATATCAACTAACAACTTGGTTGTCCTCAAGATCATTAGTCTGTTATCTCAAAGTTTTAGTTACTGCAAGATAGTGATGATCAATCACAGATCTGTATGCATTGCTATCAGCTTAGTCAGCTAGGAATACCAAATTAACTCAAACTGTAAGCAAATAAGTCATAAACTGTTCGAATTATCTGCAATGAATTGTAAATGAAACTGTCACAACGTGTCCAGAGCATCGAAGCTATCATGCTTATTCTTCCTGCTCTACACATCTACATAATTCTAAACGAGTTCCAACAAGAAATTGCGGAGATTTCATCGAGATCTCTAAGATCATTAAGCAAAAATCCACAAGAAACCTTAACATCAGTATCACAATTGAGCGATCGTCCATCACTAACCAATCAAACAGGCAATATGAGGATGAGGAGGAACTAAGGAAGGAGAGAGACAAATGACGAACCGGGCATGATCTGGAGGCGATCGAGACCCTGACGCTCAAAGTGGGCGATGATCTCGTACGCACGCTGCTGCTCCTGAGGTGCCCACGACTCGATATGATGGAGGATGTCGACGCCACCGGCGGAGGCTCTGGTGGCGCGGTGGGCTGCGTATCCCTCCTCCCCTAGCACGGCCCGGTACATGGCGCCGAAGTCGATCACAGGCACCGTCAGCGTCCCGTCCATGTCGAACACCAGGCCCCGCAGCCGCCCCCTCTTGGCCCTAACTCCCGCGCCACCGCAGCCATCTTCGGCGGGGATCGAGGCGGACAACGACGACATGCAGGCGAGTTGGAGACGGCGAGGAGGAGAGAAGGGGGAGGAGACGGCGGCCGGGAACAAGAACAAGTGTCGGCCGATGCGAAACGGTGGGGAACGGAGTTTTTGTGCGCGCGTGCGTATGATGTTGATGTGTGCGGTCAGGAGGGCATAGAACGTCCGAGATGGGTCCCCAAGATTGCGTTTCCGCAGCATTCCTCAACGATAGGATACAGTGTAACCATTGGCAGAGTGAACTCACCTGATGCAGCCGCTGTGGGACCCACATGTATCAACCAATAAATGATTTATGCAGGTCATATTATACTTCATCGCAGACAGCAGATTCGATAACATGAATCGGAGTTGTTTATCTGACAGTGGGCCATTTCAATGATACATCTACGATATGTTATTATAGGAACCACAAAACCTACTCGCTGTCCAATGGGCCAAAAAATAAGAATTTATTAACTTTGATGTATTTGTCGGTTTTAATAAGATCTAAATTTATTGATAAAATATTATTTAAGTGTCTTATCATGTCTAAAATTAAAACTGTTTTGATGTCATGTGATGTGTCGTAACCTAATCCAATAGACCAACTTAAGTCTCCTCTCATGTTTTTTAATTAAGTTCAAAAAATATTTTATTGATTATTAGTACACTACACCTAGGGAAATATCGATAATTATTTAATTATATATTATGATAAATATCGATGATAATAATGATAATAAGATCAATCCGACTTACTTCCAATCAAAATGTAGAGAATGTCTCAAGAAAGTCTTCAACATTCGAATTGATGTTAACTTTTACTTGAAGTTGTTTAACGGAACAAGATGGAAGTGGAAGTAAGTAACACCTTAATTACTGTGATTTAGGATTCAACTAAAGTGAATATTCTAATAAAATATTTTAGTATTTTTATATTAGATCCATGTATATGTGACTTAACTATTGACTAGGGTCCTAATCTCCTCATGATTGAGATGAATATTTATCCTATCATTATTCAATAAAGCTATGGTCTTAATAAATTTTTTCTATTTTTATGGAATGTTGTGACTATACAAAAATGAGTCACTAATAAAAAATATTAATATTAATATTAATATTAAAAACTTTATTGAGAGGTAGTATGTCGATCGATATTATAACTCAGCCTATTTAGCATTAATTGACCGATGATGGTGCTGTACGTAAAGAGATATCGATCACCATAAATTTTGTTAGCAACATCTTTAAATAAGACTCTAACCCAAAGGTCATATATAGGGCTAATAATATCGAGGGAAGAGATGGAGTCACAGTAAACCTTGTTGGAGATAAAGACAACGATGGGACGAAGACAACAATATAAGACAGTTGTAGTTAGCCTTAACTTTTTTGAATGCATCACATTAGATTATATTGCTAGAGTTATCTATGTCGACCATAACTCTCTTTAACTAGAGCATTAATCATTTTGATGGAAATGCTGAGGTTATCATCATTGTTCGAATTGAGTTGCTTCATCTCCTTTTACTTAGAATGTTATTTCTAAATTGCTTGATAGTTGGTGTTTTTAAATGGTGGATCGGGTTTAAGCTTTGTGAGCTAACAAGCTATCTCTTTTTGGATTTTACTCCATTAATAAAGATATTGATCTTCGTTTTCATCAATCATTTATGTTGTGAAGATGGAGATGATTCTCAATGCCTACGCATGTAGTGCTAAGATGCCCTAGATGAATGAATTCTTTTATTTATTCAATGAGGTCGAGATAATTCTTCGTATCGTGATTGTGGTCTTAATAAAACTTATAATATTTAGACCTTTCTTACCTCCTTGACGAGGATCTCATCGGGTAAAGGACTTGTGATAACCCTATTCTCCTTAATCTAAAGAAAGACTTTAATCCCTAACATGTTGAGGGAGGATCAAGTCTGCATGGTCGAGATGAGCTTGCTCTATCGAGTTCTCTTTATCGAGATAATCTAGGGTTTTCTTGAGAAATTAGTGCTTCAGTCGAGAGTGGTTCACTTCCTTTGAATTAAATACCAAAATGATCACAAGGGCTCGAAGATAAGAGCTTGTACAAGGATTGAGGGCTCGAAGATAAGAGCTTGTACAAGGATTGAGGGTTTTCTTGAGAGTTTGTAAATATGATGACGAAGTCAATTAGCATCTTGTCCATAGTTTATTGGATTATCAAAGTGTAGCGTCTAAATATTTGGGGTGTATGTTCGTAATAAAATACTACTTGAACTCGTAAACGAATGAGTTTATATGAGATGAGAAAGAATTGGATCATTAAATAATTGTTAATACTATTAAGGGGTCTATGTCGAGGTGGAGGTGTCAGGATTGAAAATGTGGGTTGTTGATTATCACGTGGGTTTTTCTTATAGCATCAAAATATTATAAAAATTTTTAATGATGATTGAATTAATCTGACTTGGTTTGAATCCTCGTAGGTAAGAAACATTCGAGAACATATGAGTGAGTCTCTAATGCTCGAACTTATATAGATCTACACAAAGACTAAAATCGGATGGAGTCTTGACATGGTTCACTCTCAAGCAAATAATAAAATGGGTATAAATCAATAATAAAACATGAAAGATATCAAGAGTAAATAGTTGCTCACCTTAATTATTATGGTGTAGTGTGGTCTAATTGAAATTCTTTTTTACTACTTAGATAAAATATTTTAATTATATTTTATATTAGATTGATATACATATGACTTAATTATTACCGGGATCTTCATCCCCTCGTGCTGATTGAGCCACGTAGTGAATCCCTAATCAAGACTAACATTTCCCTATCATCATTTAATAAAATTCTGATCCTAACAAGTTTTCGTTGTTTTTGTTTTAATGTTATGATACTGATCGTGACTGTACGGAAAAAAGCTATTAATATTAAAAATCACATTTGAAATATAATCAAGTGAAAACTTCTATTCTTATGGCTTCCAAATCACTAAGTTTTGCTTCCATCAAATCCTACAAACAGAAGAAGGAGATCTTCAATTAATCGTATGCTGTCGGATACTGTGAATGCGATGTCTTGTTTAGTTCATATAATGGACTATAAAAGAACCTCACTTACTACCAAATGCAAACGAGCTTTTATATATATTTCTTTTGATGAGTGTTAATATGTTCTATATATTTTAGTTATCCGATGTGTCAAGATTATGTAAGAGCATTGCCAACTAAAAAACCATTCCGATACTAATGGAGTTGACAACATGATAAGGGTTCAAGCGTTGAGTGTTGATCTAATAGTAACACAATATATGCCCAGACATCATAATTTTTGGAGATAACTAGCAAAATTTGGACAGCACAATTTAGTTACATTTATAGAGAATTATTATAGATAAGTGCAGGGCAGCAAATTTGCACATATTCATGTCATTCTATTTAGTAACTATTGAATGCCGCTCACGATGGTCGTCGCGGCACGCAAGAACAGTCCAAAAACAAATCAAAACGACCCAAAAAAGAATCAAAACTGACCATTTTTGACTGTGCGAGCGAGCGACGAGCGGCGGACAAAGAGCGAAGCGAGCGGTAGCACCGTCCCTGCTATACGAAAGCCCCATCCAGCCTTGTGTCATCCGGGGGTTCAAAGGTGCTGAGATGATTGACGTTTTGCTCCACTCACGACGGTCGTCGTGACACGCAATAACAGTAAAAAAACAAGCTAAAAAGGCCCAAAAACGAGCTAAAACATTTTTAACTATGCAAGCGAGTGAAGCGAGGGGCAGCACCTTCCCTGCTATACGAAAGCCTCATCCAGCCCTGTGTCACCCGGGTGTTCCAGGAAAAATCAGAATTTTTTATTATTATTTATATATATTTTTTCTTTAGAGGAATTGCTCGCTGTACTCCAAACAATACAAAGTATTCGTGGACGCATTCAGCCGACTCATCCTTCGTGACCTGCGCTAAGATGCTCCGCGGATAACCCCTATTGTTCTATCTCATGCGCCACGCTTCCACGGACGATTGGTAATGATCCATCCACGTAGGACGAACATCATAGATAATCCTGTCCCCAAGTCAAATCTTAGTCTGCTCCACCAAACCCTAAACCCTACTGAGGACGGTTCTGGAAACCACGAAGGCTTGTTTCGCTTCCCCGGCCCGCCACCCCGCCTCGTCTCCCTTTTATCTAACCCAGGGGCTCATTTTTTCGTCTGAATCCCCAAGCGCCCACCCAAAACGCGAGTCCGTTCTCTCCTCGATTCTACCATGTATCGGGCCATTTCCTCCCTCGCCTCCAAAGCCCGGTAAGCTTTTGCTCTCTCTCTCTCTCTAATATCTAGGTGAAACTTACCACTTTCGATTTCGTTTTCTGGTTGCGAGACCATTGTTACTTATTGTCTTTTTTTTTTCTTGATCTTCTGGTTTAATAGGGTCGCCAGAGGCAGCGGCGGACAGGTGGGAGGCTGGATCTTTTAGTAGTTATAATTTGTTTTGTATTAAAATCTTAGTTTCTTCGAAGATTTGATTGTTTATTTCAAGTAAAGTATTGGTTTCGAACTTCGATCATAAGGATAGATTGTAGTAACATTAACTGGAGTTGGAATATCTATGTCTGTGGCTGTAGATCGGAAGTAGACTTGGCTGGAGTAGAAACTATGCTGCAAAGGACATCAGATTTGGAGTGGAGGCTCGTGCTTTGATGCTCAAGGGTGTGGAAGATCTCGCTGATGCGGTGAAAGTGACCATGGGCCCGAAGGTATGAGACACTTATTTGTTATACTGATAAAAAGTATCGTTGGGTTCAACTAGTGATATGTGGTGATCTCGCTTACTGTCTTATGTGTTGTTTTATGTTGTGGATAATTTAAATAAAGTGAAAAAACAATTATTTGTGAAACACAATGACTAGTTATTTTGAAGTCTTATTTCGTATATAGTTGTTAAAACGTCGGTTGAACTAGATTCATTGTGGTCTTGTTTTTTGGCTTGAAGGGGCGCAATGTTGTTATTGAACAAAGCTTTGGTGCCCCCAAAGTTACAAAAGATGGTGTCACTGTTGCAAAGAGCATCGAGTTCAAGGACAGAATAAAGAATATGGGGGCCAGCCTTGTGAAGCAGGTTGCCAATGCAACCAATGATGTTGCTGGTGATGGTAAGTATTTTGATCTACCATTGAATAGGTAGCCTTGTTTTTATGCTTTGGTAACATGGAGTCTGGTTATATTGTTTGATATTTGTTCATGATAACATGGATGAGCAACATATAGATCCATCACTTGACCTTTGTCGTCACTCCTGGAGCATATCAGATACATTCTTTGTTAGATTATTTTCAATTGGCTTCATGCGAATGCTCACATGGTCAAATTCACATCTTACCCGACCGCTAATGTGTTGGATTTTGTCATTTTTCTCTGGGATTTATCTCCTGAGCTTCTATCACCATGAGAACCTTGTAGTAACTTGCTTAATAATGCACTATCTTATTTTTCATAAGAATAAGGCTTATATGGTTTACAATATGGCTTGATCTGCTATTGTTTTGATCCAATCATTCTCTTAACTGAGTTGTTTGGTTCTGTTTGACAAGGATTCAATGAAAACTCACCTAATCTATATGCAGGGACAACTTGTGCTACCATCCTTACAAGAGCAATATTTTCTGAAGGGTGTAAGTCGGTGGCAGCTGGAATGAATGCAATGGATTTGAGACGTGGCATTACAATGGCTGTTGATGCTGTGGTGACTAACTTGAAGAGCAGAGCAAGAATGATTAGTACCTCAGAGGAGATAGCCCAGGTAATTGGTTTTATATGGTGTTAGTGGTTCTGCAAGGGATAACTTCTGGATGCCTGTGCCTTTACATCTTGGCAAGTTCTGCATTTTGTTTATGTCTCATAATAACATTAATTCTTGAGATATTTTTGTTAAATGCAAGTTTTCTCTTTGAAAGGTTGGTACAATATCAGCTAATGGAGAAAGAGAAATTGGTGAACTAATTGCAAAAGCAATGGAGAAAGTTGGCAAAGAGGGAGTCATAACAGTTGCTGTAAGTAATGTGTTTTTGGCAAAGAATGTTGATGGTAGTGATTAGTGAATATGGATTGTGTACATATTATGCACAATTAAGACTTTAGTTCATTTTAGATTTTGATTGATGGATGATCTTCTTTTAGTTTCCTTTTATTTTGGCTGAATGGAGATGAGACACTATTTGATAAAACCTTTCCAAGATTGCCTTCGTGAGGCACATTTGCTTAGTTTTAAGGTTGCATTTTTTTCACCATTTCCTGCTTACAGACTTTGGTAGTTTGATGCACAATTTGCTGCATATGTGTGCTTTAAAAATATTTTCATAAACTTAGATCTGTAGATTATCATATTTGACTTGTTTCCGGTACAGATGCGGTGAAAAATTTGAGCCTTCCATTTCCACTGTTGTGGCTAATTAATCGATTAATATGATGAGAAATTGATGTATTTATCTCCATTAATCACACACCACATAAACCATGTGTTATATGTTCAGATTCCTGATGCGTTGGTAGCTCTCAAAACAGATTTTAAAATGGATCTTAATGCACCAGGAGGTCTCCCACACAATAGATGGCTTCATTTTTGGAGTGTTATGAATGTAATTTATCATCCAATTAACCTCGCTGGAATGCATGTTGTTTTAGAATTATATACTGTTGTAATTGATTTTTTTGTGATATTTTCTCCCTACAATCGCTGATTTTGTTTTCTGTGTTTAATGGTTGCTTTTTTTATTTTTGATCCTTTTCTTATTTAATCTGCAAACGTCATCTGTAATCTACATCATCATAGTTGAATATAATATTATTTATGGATCTATTTTAGGATGGGAAAACCCTATACAATGAACTCGAAGTCGTTGAAGGAATGAAACTCGACAGAGGCTACATATCACCCTATTTTATTACTGATCAAAAGAATCAAAGATGTGTAAGAGGACTATCCTGATAAATTAGTTTCCATCTGCATGGTATTTTTTTGTGTTCCTATTATCAGGTCACTCCAATTTTCCTTTTACCAGGAACTTGAAGATCCTCTTATTTTAATACACGAGAAGAAAATTTCAAGCATCAATGCAGTTGTCAAGGTGTTAGAATTGGCTTTGAAGGTATGGCATCTCTGTTATGCAACCAAATTGTCCTGGTAGTTCATATGATGTTTTCTTACACAGTTTTCTTTAATGTGCGCAGAGACAGAGGCCTTTGCTAATTGTGGCAGAAGATGTAGAAAGTGATGCACTGGCGACCCTAATTCTTAATAAGCTTCGTGCCGGGATTAAGGTCATTTTTTGAGTAATTTTATGTGTATATTTATTGTTAATTTTGGATTTATGAATTTTGGTTATTGTTAAATACTCTGACCAAGGAATGGTGATCTCACAGGTTTGTGCTGTGAAGGCCCCTGGTTTTGGGGAGAACAGGAAGGCTAGTTTGCAAGATCTTGCTACTCTCACTGGCGGATCTGTGAGGATCTTTTCTCATTCATGATTGTTGTGTTCTGATGGTCAGTAAATGATATTGCCATAATAAGTGTTTCATTGTTTACTTAGGTTATAACAGAAGAACTTGGTATGAACCTTGAGAAAGTTGAGTTTGACATGCTTGGCACGTGCAAAAAGGTCAGATTGTGTTCTTATACCCTCTATTGCCCTTTGTTACTAGTGTCTGTCAATACTTGCTCTTGTTTCTTTATACCTGTTTCCTAGTAGAAAGCATTCAAGTTCCTAATTAATTGAGATGTCTAAGGGGTCTCATATTCTTGTAGCTTCCAATCTGTGTTGGTTGCTTTACAATTTTATCTTGATATTCTGGTCCTTTTCTTTAGTTAAAAATCTCCGTTTACATAATTTGCACTAATTTTGTCACTGCAATCATTATCAATTGATTTGATTTAAGTTGATCATATTAGAGAAACTATTATTTTCTTAGTTTTGCACCAACATTGAACATGTAAATGGTAATATTTTAGGTGTCAATCTCAAAAGATGACACTGTAGTTCTTGATGGAGCCGGTGACAAAAAGGCTCTCGAAGAGAGATGTGAGCAGGTTGGTGCCCTTCTGTTCTATTTAATTTTTAAAAAACAAGACAATTAGAATTTAACATGATAACATGCTGATACTGGCCAAATGTTGTCATTTGTCTCTGTGACAGATACGATCTGCAATTGAAGTAAGCACGTCAGACTATGACAAAGAGAAGCTGCAAGAGAGGTTGGCGAAACTTTCTGGTGGAGTTGCTGTGCTCAAGGTATGTACATTTCTTCATGCTTAGATCATAGTTTAGTTTCCTTGCATTGTCCTGTTTGTCATGTACTTTGCTTGACATAAGCAGATGAAACAAAAATAATCAGAACATATTGGGTCTAAACATTTGTGTCGTTTACACTATCACGCCATTCTCAGCGTCTTAATATAGTCAAATCAATTATTGGCTTAAACATTTTTATTCTATGAACTATCATATTTTATTATGGTGATATATATTTTAGTGTCAGTGACTTGCTGTGTACAACTATCACTAGTAGTTCCTAGTTGGCTGTTTCATGAACTTTATTGGCTGTTGGATTTTTTGAATTATACAGATTGGAGGAGCAAGTGAAATAGAAGTTGGTGAGAAGAAAGACAGAGTCACAGATGCGTTAAATGCAACTAAGGCTGCGGTTGAAGAGGGAATTGTACCAGGTTACTTCCTAGTCCATGTTTATGACGGACTGTTCTCCATTCGGGGTTCAATCAATAAACTGTTCTATTCAGGTGGTGGTGTTGCACTTCTTTATGCATCTAGAGAGCTGGATAAGTTGCAGACTGCCAACTTTGACCAAAAGATTGGTGTCCAAATAATTCAGAATGCTTTGAAGGTCCTAGACTGGTCTTCTAAATCTTCAGTAAAATATACATGATGATGTATCTGTTCTTTTCTCGTTTGTCATTGATCCTGTTCCATTCCCTCGTCCTGAACTTGCAGTCTCCAGCGCATACAATTGCTTCCAATGCTGGAGTAGAGGGGGCTGTGGTTGTTGGCAAGCTGTTGGAACAAGAGAATCCAGACCTTGGTTATGATGCAGCCAAAGGTTTGTTTGTATCACACTTTGGTTTTCCTAATATAAGGTTCTCTTCTCGCATTGCCATCTAAACTTCATCGATGTTTTTACTATATGCAGGGGAGTATGTAGACCTGGTGAAAGCAGGTATAATTGACCCATTGAAGGTCATTAGGACTGCATTGGTGGATGCTGCGAGGTAAGTACATGGGCTTTTCATTGGTTCGGTTTTGTTCCTTTGTTTGTGTCAATTGGAATATCCCTTGTCATCCTAGAGATTTAAAAGTAGTTGTTGATGTTGGTAAAAGAAGGATGGATCTATGTTGTATCTAAGCTGTTATTCATTGCAGCGTTTCTTCTTTGATGACCACCACTGAAGCTGTTGTGGTTGAACTTCCAAAGGATGAGAAGGAGACCCCTCCGATGGGACCTGGCATGGGAGGAATGGACTACTAATATCTGATGTATAAACTTCAGTTTCTTGAGGCTGGTAATGATGTGGTGATAAACCACAGAGTTAAGTTTTGCTTCTGCTGGCAGTAATTTATTATGATCGATAGATACCCCCATTTACAATGAAGATTGCCATTGGAGAGATGAATTATAGAATAATTGCTTAGTTGATTAAGGCACACTTTCTTTCCAGGTAATTGATTAGCTTTCTGATTTGAAAGCTGTGGCTGATGGAAAAAGCTAAATGCATATGTTCGTATTGTTGTTGGTAGCCTTGTGAGTTATGTTCGTATTGTTGTTGGTAGATCACTAAGAGGATGCCTTTATACTCCCTCAGTGCAACAGTCTCCATTCGCCATGACTTTATACTACCCAAACTGAGTGGTGGGTAGTGTTCGGTAGCTTTGTTCACAAGTAACCGAGTCGGCGCTCGATGAGATGTCAACGTACCATAGTTTCTTGGACGAGGGGTCACAATAGGACGAGAATCCGGGAAAAGGCCGTCCCTTATCACCGCTATATAAAGAATCCATGAAGCCAAAAGGTGAAACATCGGCGGGGGGAGGGGGAGGAGCGGATGGCCATCATCAGGCGTAGCCTCTCGTTCCTGCTGGGGGCGGCGTGCGGCGTCTACGTCGCCCAGAACTACAGCGTCCCCAACCTGAGGAAGCTCGCCGGCACCGCCATGGTCATCGCCAAGCACTACGAGGAGTCGTATCGCAAGCCACCCGCCGCCAAGAGAGACGACGATCCCCAACAAGACAAAGCAACATAAGTCGCATGGAGTAGACGCCGTCTTTGCGAGCGAGGGCTTGCAATAACTATAATAATGCGACTTTAGCTTCACTTTGCAGTAAATAATACTAGTACAGTTTCTTTCGTTCTGTTCTCCCCATCATTCAGTCCCATGAATGACCCTTTTTTCGATGACTGGTTTCGATCCCATCCACGTAAGAGGAGCATCATAACTAATCTGATCCCTACTATCCATTTGCGCTGTGAAATTACCGGGTCGGATTGGGGATCTCACCCGGTGTGATCGGGTAGGTTGACTCGATGTGCTTCGGATCTTGACCCGTTTCATAAACGGGCAGCGATCCGACTCCACGGGCACGCTGGGTTGTTTGACCATTAGGAATAACCAAATGGCACCCAAGCTTCGCTTTTCTTTTTCCTACTTATTAATTATAAAAACAAAATAAATATTCTCCTATCGGCCGATATAATGAGTTTTTTAGTCACATTTCGCCACCAAACCCTTACTCTTCCTTTTTCTCTCTGTTGCCGGACCCTTCTTCCCACCTTCCTATAAACCGTCCTCGTCTCCTCTTCCCAGTAGCCGTCTTCCCGGAGCCGTAAGAGACTTCATTCCTGATATCCTCACCGGTGAGCGATCTCATTCTCGGTTTGTTGTGCGTGTAATGTGCATCGATCGAAACGGATTGAATGGTCTCATCGGTTTCTCGTTCCGTGACAGCTTCGTCTTGCGGCGGCGGCGGCGACCAGATCCGATCCGTCATGACGCTCGCTTTCCAGATAATCCGTCACTCCCGGAAGGTCCATTCTCCCCCTTTACCGCCGGCATCTCTTCCATTAAATTGAACTGACAGTTTTGGATTGGATTGGATTGAGATGAAATTGTTTTAAATTTGCTCGACATTTGATGCTCCTTTTCCGTTTACTTACGTGAAATTCTTTTTCTTCTCGGGATCTTCATCTTTGCTTATAATTCTGGATTTCAATTTGAGGCTATAGATTTGCGATTTAAGGTATGCTATGTAATCTCGGGCACTTCATCGGGTTGATGTGGGAGCGGCGGCTTTTCCGACTTATCCACGTAGGAGGAACATCATAGCTAATCCTTCCCCTAAGTCAAATCTTAGTTTCTTCCACCGAAACCCGAAAACCTAGCCTTTAGATTAACCCAGGAGCTATTCGCTTCGCCTGTCGCTCTTTGAATCCCCAATCGCTCACTCGATTCAACCATGTATCGTGCCATTTTCTCCCTCGCCTCCAAAGCCCGGTGAGATTTTGGTCCCTCCATTTCTCTCTCTCTTGTCTAGGACCTCTTACGATTTTTTCTGATTGTGACCATCCTACTTATTGTCTCTTCTTTTGCTAATCTGTTGGTTTGCTAGGGTCGCCAGAGGCTGCGGCAGACTGGTGGGAGGCTGAATCTTTTAATAGTGACAATTTCTTTTGTATTCGAATCTTAGCGTTTTTAATAATTTGATTGTTTTGTTCAAATAGAGTTTTGATTTCCAACTTTGATCATGAGGATAGATTCTACTAATAGTAACTGGTGTTGGAATATCTAGTGTTAGAAAGTAATGATGTTATGTCTGTGGCTGTAGATTGGAAGTAGACTTGGCAGGTGTAGAAACTATGCTGCAAAGGACATCAGATTTGGAGTTGAGGCTCGTGCTTCGATGCTTCAGGGTGTGGAAAATCTTGATGATGCGGTGAAAGTGACCATCGGCCCGAAGGTATCAACTATTTGTTTGTTTATGCTGATGTATCAAGGAGTTATCATCATGTTGTCAGTGGAAAAAAATCAAGAATGTAAGCCTTCTGTTAATTTGTGTTTAAGATCATTGACTTAATTGACTGAAGAAATGTAGTTATGTACTCTTGAAGGCATTGTGGACAGAATGTTGTCCAATAAAATATATTTGAATGTTTGGCCTGATCCATAGTCTTGTTTTTTTATAGGCATTTTGTTCGGAATCAGTTAGGACGAACTGTTACCAGAAAGCCACCACAAGAACTACTTTGGCTGGCATGAACTTCTACCATGCTTTATCATGGTTTGTGTATTCCCTGTGTCTTTGTAATATTTTTTAAACCTATTGGGTGGACTATAAATATAATTATAATTTTCAGTGTGCCGGTAGCTACAAGGAGACATTTTTCAACTAATTCAGGTTCAAATTATGCGTCTACTTGTTATCGCTTTATTTTTTATATCTAGGTTTTTGTTATGTATACAGGGATACATTTATTATTTTCCTTGTTATTTAGTAAGCACAGAATTGGATTCTTTTGATGATATATGAAGAACATAATCTTGAATCTTATACATATCTATATATTACAATACATTTACTTGAAATTTCTTTCACCAATTCGTCTTGTTGTATATTTATTAGCTTATAAAGTGCTGCAATATTTTTTGCAAGTTCAGGATTGCCTTGTCATGACATCCTGGCTTAGCTGTTATTGGGTTGACATTGATTTGTGCAGCAGCATGTGTTTGATGGGCTATACCTTAGCTGATTACATGCTTCCTGCAATGGCACATTGCCATAAGGCCGATTGCTAGCTTGGGCAAACGTTGTGCTAAATGTTGATTACTGTATGTGTGACACATGCTTTGCTTTTTCTAGAATAGTGTTACATGCTTTACTTTAGGATTCTTGGAGCCTTGTAATTGAGGCCAACTGTTGTAGAGTATTCTTCACCAGCATTGTAATTTAGACTTATTGGCTCAGTCATTGTGTTGCCTAACAAACACCATAAAATGCAAATAGATTGTACTAGACTAAACGCAAGTCCTTTTCTCGTAATTAATTGCAACTCCTTTTTTCCAATGCAAATATGAAAATGGTTGTTATGAATCATTTGATGTTGATCAGATCCAATTCTGTAAGGCCTTGCATCTAATGGGAACAACATGAACATTTCATTGGAGGATATCCATGGTGGGCAAGTATTGGTGTGCCATTACGTATGCCATGGTGCCAAATTGTGCTGCTAATATTGATTGGCAATCATACTAACATACATGTCATGTGTTTGAGTGGTTTACTATTTTCAATGATTTAAATAATAAACAGTCGTAGAGAACAGAATTTATTATTTATCATATAAATTTATGTGAAATAGTGATGATGTCCATCCTTAGAACCGAAATGCTGTATATTAAATGTCGTTCTCTAGGAAACTGAGAAGAGAAGCAACATAGCACTCGCTGTGCACTTGAGCAACTTAAGTTTTTGATTTCCCATGTGCTTGATGAATGGCAGAACTTACAATTCACTCTGCTTGTTGCCCTTCGTCTATGGTAAAGAATTTTTAAGTAATTGAAAGTTGAAGGGACATGAAACAGAAACTCTCAAAATTTTCTTGGGTAGAAAGGTTGGGCGGCTTGGGCCTACCATAAAATGTTTGGACTGACTTGGTTGACCAACCCATTGTGTCATGGAGTGGGATTGGTCTTAGTGTGGACCATAGAAGAGTAGGCGGAAGCACCTCTTTGGGCTGCTTCATAATGCTATGTAATCATATTTTGCAGTGCAAGTGAGTTGGCATTACCACTATTCTATCACGTACAATTTTCAGATACATTGCACAGCACCTGACATTTAATACCCTTGTGGAGGCTACTGCTGCCTTAATTTAGAATGCTGCAAGCAATTTCCTGTATGTTATAGCTTTCCAAAGCATTATGTGTTAGCTGAAGAGAAGTTTGGTTGGGTAGATATTTGAAGTGGCTAGTTACATGCATAAATAATGGAGGAGTGATTATACTGGAAGACAAGATAAATTTTGGTTAGTTGCTGCAATGTTAGAAATGCACAAATTTTACCCATTAAGGCTTCTTAGTGTGAGTTGAAAATTTGGCCCTTTTTTTATACAAATTCCATAGCCACACCTCTATAATGAAAAAAGCTAATGGTTCTTTTTTATTTCTTTTTGCCAATGTCGATTGGATTCAAGATTGTGTTCTTTGTCTCAGAATAGTCTTTGCAATAAAATAGTCCTATAACACACCTTTTCCCTGTATGGCAACTATAGGTTATCAGGTCAGTGGAATTCTTGACCAGTTACCTCTGTTACAACTTACAATAGCTTCAGTGTTTCCTATCTGTTTGAAACTTTGCTAGTTCAATGTGACTTAATGAAACCGTGGAATAAAATAACCATTTGTGCTCCGAATTGGTTCACTTATTTTTGTTAACTCATACTCTTTTATGTAAATGAACCTTTCCCACACTCCATCAAGGTTCTTCTTCTAATATAAATTATACCGAAATTGTTAATCAGTGTTCAAAAACGTATTCTTTGTGATAATTGGAAAATGACAAGTTTTTGCAGGAAAAACTTTTTATTTGAAAATGATTCTTTTAAGTTGAAACTAAATTTCTCTGTCAATGCCATACATAAACATAAGTAGAAAAATGAGACATAAATACTTATCCAACATACGTATGCTTATGTGTTTCGTTTTTTTCTACGTAAACATATTTAACATATAGTGGGTCTGCTTGCCGTGAAAGCAAGCCAAGTATGAGACTCTTAGAAATATGATATGATTATGGATTTTTCCTTCTTTTATATAAGAAACTGGACAAAATCCTTCCTTACTTGGACTTCATGCATTCCATACATGTTTAAGAAAAATGCAAAAGCAAAATGAGTGAGCTTTCAATTAGCGTTGCATCAATATATGATGGTGCCTTTTATCTTTATGAATTCATTTCGTTGTACTGATTATGTAGTTTTTTCATTGCATATTTTATATTTTTATTGGTACATTATGTATATGCCTGCTTCTAACAATGACATTGAGGGCATTAAAATGGACACTTATTATTTCATTATATGGTTAGAGTTGCCTCCTCATGAAACAATTGGAATGCCATCACTTTCTCCAACCATGACCGAGGTATATAACACACTAAATGCTAGTTCTTCTGATATTATAGATCATGTATTTACTTGTTCAATGCTTTCTCCCATTGTAGGGAAATATTGCAAGGTGGCTGAAGAAGGAAGGAGACAAAGTTTTGCCGGGAGAAGTGCTTTGTGAAGTGGAAACTGTAAGTGGATTTGAGATGCAAAGATACTTACTTTGCCTTGGTGAAGTTTCATAATATTAGTTCATATGTATTTCTGTAAAATTCAATCATTCTTTGATTAGGATAAAGCTACGGTGGAGATGGAGTGCATGGAAGAAGGCTATATTGCTAAGATAATACATGGGGATGGGTCCAAAGATCTAAAAGTTGGCGAGGTACTTGTATATATAGTGCATAATTATCTTTATTGCCAATGCCAATCTCATAGTTTTTCCCTTTAATTTATGGGTTTTATAGCTTTCATTAAACAATTATGCTCTAATGTTGCATGTATCATTTAAAAGGGGTGAACCTAGTGCATGAGGCTTTTGCTAATGCGGTGAGTTGAAGAGGGTATACAATCAAATGTATACGACCTTACCCTACAAGTAGAGAGGTTGTTTTTGTGATTTGAACCCTGCTACCCAAGTCTCAAAGGAGTAACCGTTGTGCAATTATACTGTTGCACTAGGGCTTATGTTGATCATTTTTTATAACCCTGCTTTTAACATGCTTGTCTTTTCTCATCTTTTATTTTTGTTATTGTTGCTCTGATTGTTATCACTGTTCTTGTATGTTTCCATGAACTTTAATAGGTCTCATGTGTATTTTTGTTGCTTGACGGAAAGTCTTCATTATTCTCTTTGTAATACTGAATTTTTCATGAAATTTTTTTATATTGATAGAGCAAATAATTTGTTTATAAATTGTTATATGTACTGTGGGTCTATTCATTTATTTCTTCTGTGATTTCCAGAGATGCACAGTATGTCATCGCTGTAGGGAATTAACCACCTTAGGACTATTGAACAAAGAGCAGTAGCTTTTTCTCCCTGTCTGTACCTTTACCACCTCACTACCCTTGGGAATTCACCAAGCTGATCTTTTTAGTTAGATACCCTTGCTTGTTGACATAAGTGGACCTCAAATGAGTTTGGATGATAGATGGACTTTTGATTTAAAACTTTAAAATCTAGTTAAGTTTGACAAGGCATTGATCATCATATGGTGCAGGGTGGATGGTCAATTGCGAATCTGCTTTTATTTTGAGTTATCTCATCTATTTGGTTGATAGTGATGGAATTGGTAGATGGAGTTCATTGGTATAATATTTCTATTATTACGTGTTGGAAGTGGTACAAGTTGCCTTAAGTAAGATGGTATAAGTTGAGAGTTGGTTTGACCAATATAGGAATTTTTACAAGATATATGTGACAGGTAATGTTTTGTCTTGCATAGCCATCCATCACTAATCCATGGATGATTAGGTTGATAAATTTCCCTCTATTGATTGAGGCAGCATCTACTTCAACCAGTATTAAGTAGTTTTGTTTCTGGATTTTGCAGGTCATTCAAAACATAGTTGTAAGGGATAGAAAGTAAAAAATGGAAGAGAAACCTGTGGTTTATTCAAAACATCGTGGTCTTCTGTGCCTCTGATGTTGCTTAAATTCAATTTATTCTTTGTATGATTCTTTCTAAAACCATTTTGATATTATGATCAGACCTTCATGACATGATATTACTTCTATACATTATGACTTTGATAATACAATCTGTCATCAGGCGATTGCTATAATTGTGGAGGAAGAGGGTGATATCGAAAAATTTAAAGATTACAGTGTTTCAAAATCTTCTGCTCCAACTGAAGTTAAGACACCCTCTGAACCTTCCCAATCTAAAAAGGAGGAAGAAACCCCTGCCAAGGCTGCTGAACCAAATGCTTCAAAGACTGAAGAAGTTTCTCATTCAGAAGACCGGATCTTCTCTAGTCCCCTTGCAAGAAAGTTGGCAGAAGATAACAACGTGAGACATT
This sequence comes from Musa acuminata AAA Group, assembly GCF_036884655.1. NCBI lineage: Eukaryota > Viridiplantae > Streptophyta > Magnoliopsida > Zingiberales > Musaceae > Musa > Musa acuminata. The sequence continues at coordinate 20,409,854 of NC_088336.1, forward strand.
TGTTTTATTAAATTAGTTGTTGATGTTTGACCCTAACAAAACTTGATTGTCTTCTGGTTCTAAGCATCAATTTCTGGATTACCTTTTGTTGTTTGCTTTCTCAGTTTGTTTCCCTTTACACAGGTGTCACTTTCAAGTTTGAAAGGTACTGGTCCTGATGGCCGGATTGTGAAGGCAGATGTTGTTGATTATTTGGGTATGCTTCTCACCATCCTCTATTGTATTTCTTATAAGGATTTCATAGATGCTTTGCTAGATGCTATTTTACTATTTTACTTGTACGTACCATGGAGGCATACAGAATGATGAATCATCATAGCGTGATAATTAGTTTGCTCGTAATTATGGATAAAGAACCTGCAATATTTTTAGGAGTTGGTTTTAGTAGCATTTTATCAAGTATCTTTTAAAAGGAAAGTGAATGTATGATTTAATTCTCTAGCTGCTAATTGCACTACTAAAGCATGTTTGTTAATGCTTTACTTAGTGTTGGTCTGGAAAAACCCTTCTAGTATTGCTAAAACATATATATTGATTAAATTCTATTGTATAACTTCCGTTTTCATAGTTATACATGTATGGTCAATCAAATATAGAGTTCGCCAGATGACATCATCTTGGAACATAGATGTTCTACTCATTACTGGGGCATATGGTTAACCTCAGATGGAACTGCGAGCAAGTGATAACTTGTTACTGTCGCCTGTGAGATAGTTTGCTGTAGAAACCCACTGTAGTGGGGAACTAGCATTCCAACTTTTACAGTAGATAAATTACACATTTTTCTTTCATTCATATGAATGTTAGTATATTGAATTGAGTGATTGAAGCCAAAGGTTGATTTCACTTCGCATGTTTTGCAAATGTATGCCTTGCAAAGATGAACCAACTGAACACTGATTGCAGTTTTTAACTATCCCACTATGATGCTATAGTTTGTGAAGCTGATCATTGGCAACAGATTGCTGTCTAAGTTATTTGAGATATTGTGATTTTTCTTTGCTCCATACTGAGTTAGTTTTGGCAAAGTTTGGAAATAATGGTTGAAATGTAATTTATAATACATGAGTAATACTTTAAGTGGGACTTATTACTGCATTTCTTTATGATAAAAGTATGCCTCTGTTGGAATTCATCATTGTAGAAGCATATTTGCTATTAATAACACAGTGTTCATGATGAGTATGCTTACGAGGTGCAATTACTCATTTGAGATCTTTTGTATGTACAAACATATCGGACCATGAAATGCAATTTTGGGTACCAGACCCATTCTGGTCAATGGCTGGATTGTCATTGGTCCAGTCCATGCCAGCATACAAATAAATGGGTATGCCAGCATAGTCTTTAGTTCAATCTTTATCTGCTGGATGGACTTCATGGAGATAAAGTTTGTGTCAAATCATGTGACCTTTGGTCTTAGATACTTCCCTTATGTGAGTTTTACATCAATTATAAATAGATGATGCTTTGTGCTTTTTGCCACTATTCTCTTCACTGTAAGGATGTCCCAATGTTCTTTATCATAAGGTTTATATGAGCAGTTCATGGCATCCAGAAAAAAAGGTCTTCATGTGTCCATCAGTTGTTTGTCAATCTTGAGATTTGAGCTGTTAACAGTCACCATTTGTATTACATAGTGCTTCCCAATGTCATTCACCACTGCTAAATATATCATTCGCCTTGAATTTGATTTTATGTACTATCCATCTTATGGAAGATGATCCTCTTGTTACAAAAAGTCAGGATAGTGATAATGCTTATCTCGATTTGAGTCAGGCCGACAATCACATATGAGGGTCACACTTTATGTTCCCATGGTTTGCTAAATTACTTATCAAATTTCCAATTTCCTCTTCCTCATTGTGATACTACCTAGAAATCTCATACAAAGTAGGTGACTCTATCTTTGGATCATGTTCTTGAATGATGGATGCCATGGGTCGATAGTAAGATTCTCGAATTGCATGTATAGAAATTCCTTTGAAGTTGAATGACTTTGCTATCGCCATCCAATATCTTTCTTCCATGTAAGCATCCCTTGATCCTCATTTGCTTCTCACTTTAAGGGGAATGTTGAATGATCAAGACATAAGATCAAAAAAGACTATATCAGGAGTGGCCTTTTGTTCAAGGAGCTCAAAGAAAGCCCCATATGCCCACCCTGCTGCCATTTTTACATATCTCATGAGATGTGCTAGGTATGTGCTACCCAAGTTACAGGCCAGTTCCAGTATTATTGCTTTCAAAAGCAAGTATGAGCTCTGGTCATCTTTCTTCCTGCATAACAGACTTCTGGATAACTGACTTGGGAAAGGAGTGGTCGGGAGTTCTCCTCTCCCTCAGAAACCGTCTTGGAAAGTCATCTCCTCATCAAGTTGCCTTTCCTTAAACAACTGTGGTGAACTTGGGAAGATGAGCTGCTCTTCTCAGCACCTCCTCTTCCCTCAGGTAACCAACCCTAGCTAACTTGGTCAAGGATGGCACTCTTGTTTAAAACCTGAGCACCACTGCCATTGGGTTGCCTAATTGAAGGATCAGCTGAACGGAGATGGTCAAACACCATTTTGACTACCACTACCATTGTTATGCTCATATTGTGAAGAACCATCAAATCCATGTTGATATATCATGGCCTCTTGCATATATTAGTGCTTGGGTGATATAAGAACTAGTTGTAATATCAGGGTCCTCATCAACATTGTTTCTATAATCCTCATAATTATCATGGATGGGAGGGTTAGATGCCTGTTACAAAGCTCCTCCCTTTGGTCTTTCTGTTTTAGCCATATGGTGTTTTGAGCATCCAACTTAACTCCTAAAGCCTGTCCAATTTCTTGGGTACCTTGGTGGATTTGGTCAGTGGACATTTGATTACTTTGGGAAATTTATTAGCCAGATGGTACTTTAGTCAGGTTATTTTCCCACCTCGACTAACATACACAATAGATGCTTCATGCCTCGGTGTGCCAACCCACAATTGAGGAGATTGTGTTGTACGTAAACTATTTAGAATTTCATCAGATAGAGCTGGAATAACATGTTTCTCACTATTTTTTCAAATGTTTAATACAATTGATGATTAGCTATCTAACTATAAATCCACCTTTAGTGCTTTTCTAATGATTGCTTCATCCACTACACTAACTCAAATTTTGGAAGAATCTTTTAGCAATATCATGCCATGAATCTGAAATAAGTTTTGATTTCTCTTCATGATGCCATTACCCTCTACTTGTTCACCATTGTGCATCTCACTCCCCTTGATCATTAGAGTAGTGTGGCGATGGGGAATTAAGAGAGGGGGATGATCAACCAATATCCTAGATTCAGAACTTTTTCATACGTTAGGATTCTTTCCACATGATTGTATTCTACTCCATAATAAAATTTGGAAAACCATCCAAGCCTCTCTATTTTTGACTTGATATTGAAAATATGACCTGCTTCCAAACTAGATCTTTGCAAATGTAGGTTGGATTCATGTCTAATCCATGCAATTCTATGTCTGATCCATGTGGATCTAGGTCTTTTTTCTTTTGGATTTTTTTGTATTTATGCAATTGTAAAACAGATTGGTGCAAATCTACAATGGAGTAGTATGGACCATGGCTAAAACTACATAAATGTAGGCTGGATCTAGTTTAGATCTAAGCAAGTATAGGTTAAAATTATGTATTCTTGCGTAGATCCCATGTAGCCAAAGTCGAATGAATTTCATCAGATCTTCGTGAATTTTGGTTGGATTCAAGTGGGGGGCAAAATATTTTGGTTTGTGTGGCGGTTCAGCAATGGACTGGTAAATACCGGCCCACACTGGCTAATAAGGATGAAACTTCTTTGTTTTTTTTTGGCAAAGAGTGAGTAGTGAAGGTGGTTTCGAGCCCAGGACCTTGTGATAAATTGTTAAGATCTTTACTGGATAAACTGGTTGACACCTTCCAAAATGTGTAGTTGAGGTTTCAAACCCTCAACCTTTGGTAAGAGGGTCTGGTTCACCATCACCAGACCAATGTTTAAGGTGTAGTAGAAAGTCAACATTAGTTTAAGGTGTCGTAGGAAATCAACATTAGTGTTATCTGCTACTTTCCTAGCTGCCTAGATCAATGGAGCCTTATTTATGGCCAAATTGGTAGTAGGAAGTCAACATTAGTGGATAACACATTGGTTAATTTTCAAAATTTGACAGATATTATAAGCTAAATAGCAAGCACATGCCGTGCAAGTGCAAAAGAGAAGCCTAACTCTCACACGTGCTACCATTCATCCATTTGACTTGAGCTAACTATCATGTAAATGTGGTCTTTTGGTGCACAGGTCCCATTTTTACTTGAACTTTAATGAAGCCTTTCAAGTGGAAAAGAAATGTGCTTGATAGAGAAGAGGGTGACTTTTCCCATTGCTTATTTGGGTTGCGTGGCACTATTTTGTGTTGTGATTTCTTATGCAGCAAATTTTTTATTTTGTAAGTTTTAAGAATCTCTAGCTATTTGAGATATTTTTTAGCTTATGCACCAGGTGTTTTACACTGAAAGGTGAGCTGAAATAACTCAGATTTTTGAGAAGAGACTATATTTATATTAATGCAGTATTGAAGTCTTCAAGCATTAAGTACTTTGTGGGTACTAATATCATCTTGTAGCGCTTGCATTAAATTCAATCATGCCACATGCTACCATATCATATAACATTGTGTGGCATATGCAACATGTGCTACATTGCATATACCTTGCAGTGCTTGGTTGACAATAGTTTAACATGTAAGCACTTCTCTTGGTGAATCACATTATCCATTTAAAAATATTATTAGATTAATTCTTTTATTCAACTAGCAAATGCTTAGTTTACCACTGATACCCTATGGTAAGACCTTGTACCATAACCAAGTTATCTTGGTTGTGAATGCTGATGGTTTGTATCTTGTAGCGATAAACTTTTCTTATTCTTTTATTGTTTTTCTGCTTCAACTGTTGCCCTTTTTTTTATAGTCCACTGACTTGAGTTGCACCACTTATCATCGTATGAAAAAAAAGGGCCAAGCAGTTGTTGATGTTTTGCTCCTGCTGTCATCTGGTTAAGGAATCTCTTATATTAGTTTGAGAAATCCTTACCCACTAACACCATATTGACATCACTAACAATTAAGACGTGATTATATTGCAATCATAAGTTCAATTATGTTATCTTACTGTTTGGAGACCTTGATAGTCATGCACTTCTCTATATGCATAACACAATCATATTTATGATAAAACATTTCATGTTTCTTTGGTATCGTAAAAGTGACTGTGCATTTGATTGAATGTAGCATCTAGGGAAAAAGATGTCTCTGCTCAATCCAAGGCAAAGGGTCCAGCCGCTGTTCAAGGATTGGATTATGTGGACCTTCCAAATTCCCAGATAAGAAAAGTAACTAAATCTGTCCTTCAATCTTCTCACCTAGTTGAGTTTCTAGTGTTGTTGTGTTCATATTTGATGGTCCAAATTTGCAGGTTACAGCTTCCCGCTTGCTGCTGTCTAAACAGACTATTCCCCACTACTATTTAACAGTAGACACCCGTGTTGACAAGCTTATGGAGTGAGTATCAATTTGCTGTAATTTAACGTTGATAGTGTAACATTGTTTGTTGAATGTTGGTTTCATTGAAAGTGGATGCAATTAAGATAATCCAGAGTATGAACTACTTTACACTTCCCTCAGGTTGCGGAGCAAACTTAATGCTATACAAGAGACTTCTGGTGGTAAAAGAATATCAATCAATGACCTTGTCATAAAGGTTTGTTCCCTTTAAATCCCATCTAGTGATATATTATTTGTGAATTTATACATTATACTCCTGATTGTAATTTTGTAATGGTCGGCTAGGACTTCATGCTCAGCAAGATGCAGCAAAATATGTTCTTTTGAGAATTCAGTTACCATGATGATTCCACATTGTTTGATGTTCTTCTAAGTTAAAGCTAGCAACTGATTTTGCATCTGGAGCCTTGTCAGTTTTATGTTTTCAATCCCGTATACTGATGATCTGATAAAAGTTTCTGCCTTGTGTTGATTCCTCTGATGCAATCTAGGGAGTGTCTATCTGTAGGTTTTGCTCTTCAGTTGGAGACTCTATTAGATATAATCTTATGATTTTCTGGTTTGCTGCATGCTTTAATACCAATTATTGATGAGCTTGCATTGCTAACTTTGTTAGTTGTCCGGTTAGTGGTGGTTGTCAAGACTATTAGGCAACTAAAAAGAGGTGTGAAACACCTAGGTTGTCTCTGCTTTTTCACATGGGCGTTCCATTGACATGGTAAGAAATATGCACAGAATGTATGAGGAGCATTGTTTTTAGGATTTTGATTGTAATTTTTAGGTGCAAGGCTAACCTAAGTGGTTCAAGGTGATGAGAGAAACTTCTTATTAAGCACCACATGGATCATTGGTTTTTTTTCTTTTTGTTGCTATAAGTTTCTTTTTCATGAACCTCTAATGACCATTTACCCTCTTTGACACGGGAGAGGGACCAACATCCAAATTAATCCTAATAGCTTGATATATTAATCAAGTAAGACTCCTTATTGTGGGTTATGTACATATAAATAACATCAGGTTACTTCAAGATCAGACATAAAACTCAACATCAAGAATAAAGAAAGGGAGTGAATTATGGTGTCCTATCTGAATTCATCTTTAATACCATAACTCAATTTTTTTGTTGTAGGAGTTGTTCTATCATGTATGATGCAAACCCAAAATCATTGGATAGTACCATGTTTATCATGATCAACTTGCTTACAATAAATGGAGCTCTGATAAAATTGCAGAATACTACGACATAACTAGACCATTATCGTTGATAATTGCCTTTTTATATAATTGAATATTTTCTATCTTTATCACAAGAGACAAATTAATTGGGGAATTTCTATTGTTGGGAATGCCTACCATATCCTTACGAATTTGTTTGACTTGAAGTGTCCTATGTTTTCTTGACCAAGGACTTTGGGTGTTGTTATTCTGATGTCGTTTGACATGACCAAATAACTATTTTGTGATCAAAGACATCTTTTTATGAAGGACTGCATGCCTAATCGATATATTGTTGAATCATCGTCCTTCTATTTTTCCATTTTAGTTTATCTCTCAGTTTGAGTGATGATGCAAGGATTGATTATGGTTGAAATGGCTTTTTTCCTTTTCTTTGTTATTTTTTAGCATAAGAATGTTATTATCTTTTTGATCACAAATTAGGGTTTGTCGTATTGAGCTGTATCACTCATTATGGGCGGTATGTATTGGTCCAACAAGGGATTGGTATGCGGACCACCCTGTATCGGGCTGTACTTGTTACATGACCCTATATCGAGTGATACAAGGTCTATATCAGTTGGTAATGGTCGAAATCTGATTGTTACCGATCTGTACTGGTCGGTAACGATCAGATTTTGATCATTACCGATCAAAGGCTTATATTGCCCTATTTCAAACGATCAAATTGATCGTTTGAAATATATGAAAGGGTTTTGAAACCCTTTTCTTTGCCACAATCATCCTCCCAGTGTGCAAAGACAAAGGGGAAGGCAGTAGCATTAGCCATATCGTTGGAAAGAATCGGGTCAAGCAATGAGACACCCTCTCAATCGCTTCGACCGATGATGGCGGCGACATCAGGGAGTTGATGGTCCTGTGTACACAATTTGAGGGTGGTGCATGGGCCGAGGAGCAGTATTTTACACATGCCACTAAAGATTCCGATCATGGAGCTCGACGAGGTATCTGTCAAGTTTATACATAGAAGGGGAAGTAGAAGGGGAAAGGTAGTAGATGATTTTGAGCATATGCGATAGAGCCTATACGACGTAGACACAGAGCAAAGCTCATCATATTCACAATCGGCATATTATGAAGAATCTTATGCCCAACAGCAGTATGATGATAGTTGGTCTTACTTCTTCGAGCAGTAGTACATTGATTGATCTTATGATACGGAGCGACAGATCAATGACAAAAGTAAAAGTGTTGACATTCTCCATGCTCTGCACCAATACATGGCATAATCGTCCTTACCTCAGGAGCCACTTCAGACACTTATGGTTCACAACGATCAATCTACGACCATCTCCAAATTGATGCACCACTGGCATATGGTGTATCAATATACTATGTCGTAGGATTTATTTAAGGATTGAGTTCGACAAACATGTTAAATTAATATATAGATACATAAGATCAAGGACCCCAATCCATTGCTTATGGAGTCTCGATATTCTTTTTGGTGGTAGAACCAGGTATATCCATCGATTAATTATTTGATTTATTTGAATCTTAAAGTTTAAGTTGTTTAAAAAATAATCTAACAATTCAAACCATCTCTGTAGATAGTTCAATATTAATGGAAGGATAATTCAGAATGTACCACAAAGTTGCTCCTCAAAGCTCGAAGAAGATATGCATCATTCTTTTTTCCTGATTTAGATATTTTTTGCTAAAATTATACTAAATTTATATTTATTTTCAACTTAAAAACCTCAATTTAACTTTTTTTGTGTGTCTATTTTTAGATATTTTTGAGCTATTTTCGGTAATTTTACCATACCATCAGTACTCCTCGACGTTATACCGACATATGGTACGTTGGTATGCCTCAGTACGTATCGTACTGATAGCTAGTTGATACACTGGTATGGACCGGTAAGGTAACCTTGTCGCAAACATTGTTTTTCTTGGTGTTTCTTGCTGGTGTAATACAAGTCCAAAGTTTAAAATTTTGGCTTGGCATCCATTTTGGCACTTTACCAAATTTTAGTTAAGTAATGAAGTAGTAGAAGTAGAATTAGAGAATATTTAAGCAATATTGGAGAAGTAGAGAAATGTAGAAAGGCTATGAGGGAACAATGGTAGCCTAATATACTATAGGGTTTTTAAGCCTATAAAATGAATTGTAAGTCTCTTTTATCAAGGTTTGTAATCTTGTCTTATTTTTTCAGTAATGAAGATATCTTTTTAGCTTACTTGGTCTTCTTTCCCTAGAATTAGAGACTAGTGGTACCACACTGAGGTTTGAATGATGTGCTAGGGAACTACGGTATATCCTGAGTCTTTTCTTAGTGTTATGGAGGTGACTCACGTGCTTATGGCCATCTTTACACTAATGAACGAGAGATGGAAGGACATGGCTCGAGCACTTGATTGAGCAAATTATGAATTTCAAGTTATGACAAGGGGAAAGTAGTACTGGAGGCTGATAGACCACAGATCAGTCAACTTGTGAGTGTGCCCATGTCCAACAATGATGTGTCTGGTGACACTGGTCCTTTCTCACAGGGCCAAACCATGGTGTGTGATGCAACATTGCACTGGCGTATAAATAACTTTGTGCTTGTGTAGCCCTAGTCTCTTGTTTAAATATGCATTTAAACATGTGATTGTCTAACCAAATTCTGTAATGTTTTGAATCTATGTTTACTGTTTCTCATATAATTTGTTATCCAATTGTATATGTTTAACTTTGTTTTATGACAGAAGTTGATGATTGTAGTTTCAATGTGAAAAGATATATTGTGAATATCCAATCTATTCCATTGTCTTCTTGCAAAAAATAAGTGTATATAGATCTTGATCAGAAATTTTATTATCTGGCGTCATAGGATTGTTGATGTTTTTGTTTTCCTATTCTTTGTTGAGCTTGACATGTTTTGCATTATCATCAAGGAACGGAAATTTCTCGTCTTTAAAATCTGATTTGGTGCAACAGTTCTGAATATGTTCTGAACATACATTTAAAACACAGGCAGCTGCTTTGGCTCTTCGCAAAGTTCCTCAGTGTAACAGTTCCTGGACGAATGACTTCATTCGACAGTAAAACTCCTGAATTTTATATTATTCTTTTCAAATAATTTTCTTTTTAGTAAGTTATAGATTCATCCCGACTTAATTCTGTTGATGCAGGTACAACAATGTTAATATCAATGTTGCTGTCCAGACAGATAATGGGTTGTTTGTTCCAGTTATTAGGGTAATTAGTGGTGCATGAATTCATGGCTTTAGTGCATGTATTATGTGTTCTATAACATGCATGTGATTTTTGCAGGATGCAGACAAGAAGGGACTGTCTATAATTGCAGAGGAAGTGAAGAATTTGGCTCAGAAGGCCAAAGAGAACAGCTTGAAACCAGAAAATTATGAGGTATCAAAATATAGTTGCAAGGATCTAATAGCAATAGCTTTATGCCTAATAACTCGGTGAAAATTATTTTGTAGGGAGGTACATTTACGGTGTCAAATCTTGGAGGTCCTTTTGGTGTCAAGCAGTTCTGTGCCATCATAAATCCTCCTCAATCAGCCATTTTGGCTGTTGGATCTGGTATATTTTAATTGTTCATAATGTTTATCTGCAATGTAATAATGCATACTGATGCTGGAATTTGTTTCCGAGTGGAGCAGCTGAGAGGAGGGTGCTTCCTGGTGGTGCTCCTGACCAATTTGAATTTGGTTCCTTCATGTCAGTCACATTGAGTTGTGATCACCGTGTGATTGATGGTATGTGCCACCTACTCATGCATTACGCTTTCGGTGTACAATTGGTGGAATTGACCCCCGACTTTTCTTCCACACTAATGTCAGGTGCGATTGGCGCCCAGTGGTTGAAAGCTTTTAAAGGCTACATTGAGAACCCACACTCCATGTTACTGTGAAGCGAACGTTGCATCTAACATTTTTGTAGGGTTTATCCAATAAAGATTGCACATGCTCTCCAGTTCTTTTGTTAATTATATCCCGATTTAAAGGGTGTTGTGGCCATTCTGGAGTGGTCAACTAATAATTTTCATGTGCTTAAGCGTTTGTCACAGCAACTACAATTCGGAATGTCCCAACAATTTGGGGTCCTTTGCATGCATGTTTTCATGTTCTCTAAACCTGTGAACGACACGTGTCGTTGTCCTTGTGGTCAATTTGTTATTTTTTTTGTTTCTATTTCTTGTGGCTTAGATAGATAGTATGCTTTGTTGTATCCGCTTTATTTTGAACACACTGTCTTTACCCATATCTCAATGGGATCATCTTTGCTTATGAACGTTCATCTTTGCTTATGAACGTTAATGTGAATCTCGTCTGTATATTGGATTCTAGCAATAAGGACATTGTATTTCATGTACAATGATTTAATGTTTTGAAGGATACCTGGACCTTCTATATGCTTCTGAAATTGTACAACCTTGGCACTAAATGATTCAATTTCCAGTAAGTCTTAAGGATGTGCCTAACAAGGAATCAGTTGTAATTTAATTTGTTTCTCTAGTTATTTTTTGCAGTCTAATATTTTGATGTGAGCTTATTTATTAGGTTTTAAGCTTTCCTTTAAATCATTGGAAATTATCAAAATATATTGACATTTTGGTCCCTCTGTTCACAATTCCTAGTCATATTACCGTGCTAATTAATGTCTTAAGATTGCCCTTATTTGGATGATAACAATTTGGTTCAACCTCACCACAAAAAGGTTTCTCGCTTTACCTAAATCTTTGTGCTCATCCTAATTTATGGTCATTGTTATGTGATAGAAATTAAGTATCCAAGACTCGGATCATCTAAGGTTTTTCTTTATAATAAAAAATGCTGTAATAATATATTTTTTTTTATCATTTTCTAATAATGCAAAGGTATTAGTGTGATTTTTCTTTTTTTTTTTCTCAAAAGGCTTTCCTTGTTTTGGTTTATTTTTCAAATGATGACCATAATTCGAATAATGTTCAGAATACCTATCACCAACAACAATGGTATTTTTTTTCATCAGTTTTCTTTTTTCACTAGTTTTGGATCATTACAGTATTTTTATTTAGTTTATTTATAATATTTTTTAATAATGTTATGATTTTTTTATTGATGTCTTAAAAATATTGTAAACCTATTGAAAAACATTGAAAGTGATATCATATTATATCTCTTTGATTAACATCATTATAAATTATTATGGTATCATATTTTTAGATTTATACTTAACTTGATTGAGATTAGGAGTTCATTATTTACAGTATTTTAAAGTAAATTTTATAGTATTTTATTGTAATGATCAAAACACTATGATCAATCAATTTTTATCCCTATTTGAATGATTTATAAATTATTATAAATACTTATTTGAATCCTAATTAATATATCAAATGATTTCTATTGTGTTTTGAGACAATTCGACTCTCTTACAGTACTTTTACAATATTGTTACAATGCTTTTGTTGATATATTAAAAACACTAATACTATTAATAAATAATTTAAATGATCTTATATTATGCATCTTTAGTTGTCACTGCCCATAGATCAACATACTATAAAATTTTTAGATTTAAGATTAGTTTGATTAAGGTTATGAATCTACTTGTATCATTTTACAGAGTCTTCAAATAGATTTTATAGTATTTTTATTGTGTTATACTGGGTCAAAACATTATAATTAACAAAAACAAAATCATTCGGTTTGGTGTTGAGTATTTTTAGCATTGTTCTAAACAAAGACATCATTTAGGAAAAACTAAAACAGGATCATCTTTTTAAAAAATAAAAAAAAAATTCTGAAAAAGTCGGCAAAGATATTATATAAAATTTAATGTTAAATTTCTAAGGTCGACCAGAATCAATTGCCACTGATTTGGACAAACTCGACACCACCTGTCTTCCTATCTTTGCGTGTACAATGTATCGGGACATGATTTTCACCTTCAATTTTTTTTGTTTGAAAAAATAAACGAAACAAAAAATAGCAACTAATAAGGATAAATTTACAAAAATAATTATATAACTTTGAGTTTTCCACGTAAAACAGTATAAAAATTTTAAAAAATCTCATACAACATCTCTTATTTTAAATAATCATTTTATCTCTATTAGTCATCGCCCTCGACGTGCCTCTACTCTCATCAGCCTCATGCATGGTTATCTTATACTTAAGTTAATCGTCTACCTCTCCTCATGTAATTATATATATTTTCGTTCGTCCTGCTCTTTTAGTTATCTATCTCTACGTGAGGATTATGAATTTTTTTTTAAATTATGAGTAAAATAATTTATTTATACAGTTAGAGCTGTTTGGTATGAATTTTTAAAACATTAGATGTTATGAATAATTTAAAGTTAAGATTTTTTTTTTTTGTAAAAACTCGCCCAACTAATAATAACAGGAATGTTCAATTAAAGGCCTTCCACAATATTAATAATAACTAAAAATACAAAGGCCTCTGTGATGCTCATACGCCCACCTGCCCGGCCACCGCCTCCAATTATAACTAACGCGTCACCTTCCACACCATTCCTACGCCCGGTGGATCTGAGAAGACTTCTTCGTGAGGAGAGAGGGCAGAGAGAGATGGCGTCCGCTTGGAGAGGACGAGATGAGGCGGTGGATGACTTCGACGAGTATGATCCGACGCCTTATGGCGGGGGGTACGATCTCAGTCTCACCTTTGGCCGCCCCCTCCCGCCCTCCGAGGAGACCTGCTACCCCATCTCCTCCGCGGGCTCTAACGTAGACTACGCAAGGCCTCAGTACTCCTCCGGCTCCGTCCCCTCCGCCTACGGGGCCTCCGACTACGGCGAGCCCTATGGCCGCCCGAAGCCCAAGCCGGAGCCGGCCTACGGCTTCCGGCCCCAGCAAGAGGTCGAGGGAGGTGGAGGCGTCGGTGATTTTGGTGGCTACGGTGGCGGTCGCCGCCCTCAGCCCAGGCCTGGGTTTCAGGATCACGGATCTGAGCCAGGGTCTGGGTATGGTGGCAGCGAGGAGTACGGATCTGGGTATGGTCGTGGGTTACCCAAGCGCGATGAGGATAGTTCCTACGGATACGGGTATGGGCAAGGGCACCCCAAGCCCTCAAGAGAGGAGGAGGCTGGGCAAGGATATGGTTACGGGAGCAAGTACCAGGGCGGTGGTGAACATGGATCTGGTGGCGGTGGCTATGGCGGTGGCAATTACGGATCTGGCGGTGGTGGTGGCTATGGCGGTGGCAATTACGGATCTGGTGGTGGTGGCGGCTATGGCGGTGGCAGTTACGGATCTGGTGGTGGTGGCTATGGTAGTGGCGATTACGGATCTGGTGGTGGTCACAAGTACCAGGCCGATGAGTCCGGATATGGGTCGAATCCGAAGCCAACTTATCAGAGGCCTGTCTCTGGTGGAGATGAGGAGGGGACTGGGAGGTATAACAGGCCCGTCTATGGACGAGATGAGGAGGGCACTGAGAGGTATAATAAGCCCGTCTACGGCGGTGACGAGGAGGAGAGTGGGAGGTATAATAGGCCAAGCAGGCACGATCCTAACCAAGGTGAAGGATATGGTCGCCCTAGCTATGTGAATCCTGCATATGGTGCTGATCAAGGTGAAGGGTATGGCCGCCCTAGCTATGTAAGTCCTCTGTTTCATATCACCTCTGTCCTCACTTGTTCCGTTTACTGTGACTGAGATGATCATTTGTTATTGTTTGATAGTGGTTGATCATGCATTCTTCTTCATGCATAACCTCTTGATGGACAGTGTTTCTCTGTCTTGACTTGCCTTTATACCTGCCTTCCATTAACTCCATATTTACAGTATCATCCTGTGCAAATTTTGCGTACCAATTTCTGCTAGTGGATCCTGTCAGAAATTGGCCATGGTAAGGCAGAATCAGCTGATTCAGTCAAAGTTAGCCGCTCTTCATACACAATTGTATGATCTTGTTCATTTTGGCTTATTTATATTGATGCCTAACAATCGAAAACCAGATCCTCATGTATCCATAGAAATTGTTTTGGTACAACATATGATGTTACTTTGAGAGGGTTCTTCTTTTACCTTAGCGTGTTAGTTACATGTCAAAAGTTGAGCAAGTTACTCCACTTTGATGGTAGCATTGCCTTATTTGTTTTTATACTGGAAACCTTTATCTTCAGAAATAAGCTTAAATATACAAAATTGGAAGGGCCTTCTCTCTTTAATTCTCCTTTTTTCTCTTATATGTACCTTTTAACTTCCTCAATTACTGTTCATATATTGTGTGCTGTGGTATCTCTCTAGCAATATGTTATCTTTATTTCTCAGTCCAATCTGTCTCATATATTGCAAAAGCACTGGAAAAGGGTAGATCTTCAAGCCGTCGATGAGTAATGTAATTGAGGCATCTTTATTTCATGGTCATAGTCATGGTTTGAAATTTTTTTCTCCACATTCATTTTCTCCTTCACTCATATGGTTGTCATAGTGCCTCCTCTCTCTCTCTTTTGTTCTTTCAAGGTTGTCAAATTAACTAGAAGTGCCCAAAATTGGCCTACTCCAACCAAGTTTAATGTATTCTGGCTGAGTCTGATCAATCTCTGTTGATTTGGCTGAGAAGCTGATAGAAATTGGATCAGTTTTAGATTATATGCCTCAACACAATAATCAAGATGCTTCCTACCTAATGATTAACCATTCCCACCTCATTTCTCTCTCCTAGATCGTCGAATATTGTGATAATCGTTTTTTTTGTTTATTTCATTTCATTTTTTTTTGGGCACTTCCCCTGTCTTCTTGTGGTGAAACTTGAATATATCTTTTATGCTGCTTCCTTTCACAATGTTCCTACCTAATATGTCTTCTACTTCTATTTTCTTTTAAGCAAGCTACTTGTGGCATAACTTTTGCCTTCAGTGGCTGGTTCACAAGTACAACAATGTGCAAAAGTAAAGTGAATGTGATTTAAATAAATGCTTTGCTGGAACTATATCTTCTTTTTAATGACATATAAGGTACAAATATGGATGTGAGCTGAATACTTTCTGTTAACAAAGATGGGTTAAGAGTATTTTATTCATTGTAAAACATATGAACATGAAAATAATTAGGATAGGTTTATCTTGGAAGAAGGGAAGGTAAAAGGTTCCTACAACATAGCAATAGAGCAAAACAAAATAACATCAGGTGTAATGCAACAAAAACAACAAAACCAAAAGAAAAAGAGCAAAGTAAAGAATAATGCAATTTGAAATAATACAGCATATAAAACATAATGGTGTAGCACGATAGAAAATGAACAGAATAATAAAAAAGTAATACATATATAATAAAGCGTCAACCACATTAAGTTGGTTTCTTGCAGTTATGTGGATGGTAGTGGAAGGAGAATTGTCCATTTGTTTCTCTTATTTGCAATAATGGAAAGGTCTAATCAATTATACAATTAAGCATATCATCTGACTGTCTTGCCCTTTGGAAGGAAATCAATGATAAGTTTTATAAGAGGTGTCTTTTCTGGGCAATACTTTTGGAATGAGGTGCACAAAGGATGTACCTTGTTAAAAAACAGCAACAGTGGAAGAACTAGAGGGATACAATATGTGCAGGTAGCAAATATGTCGGTATAGATAATGTCATGGAGAGGGGACGGAAGAGAAGCACCACCAGTCATGATTCAGGTCAGTTGCTGCATATTTGGTGGCAAAATATTGATAAAAGCGATGAGGATGAGAGAGAGAGAGAGGTTTTGTTTTGGGATTGCAACTTTCATTTTGGTTGCCGTTCTGTTGGATAATATACATTTCCTTAGATTGGATTCTGGTGATGAACAAATGACAGTATTTGAATTTATCATTAGTTTAGTATGTAAGTTGGGTTGAATTGTTTCTTGGCCATTTATGAGATCCACAAATTAATTAACCCATAATAAGGCTGCAACTTTTGTGAAATTTTATCCGTTTTTTGCTCACATCGGAGGTATATAATAAACCATTGATGTGCTAGCCCAGATGGCGTGCATAAGATTTAGTAACATCCAATAATCTACTGTTATATATTTCTTAATTGTTAATCACATTACCCGAAGAGGGACATCCCCTCTTCTTTGCATACGCTATACGAATGTGTACCTTTTGCATGCTTTATAGAGATAATAAAAAATGAATTATGCAAAAAAAAAGAGATTTAAGATTCATTTTAAGCAATGATCCTGTTCATTAATCTTGATCTTAAGTTTTGAGATCTATGCATAATTTACTTCAAACCTATTTGAAGCTTCAATGTCATGAATCAAAGTCAAAATCTCTTTTGTAGTTTGGACATCTTCAAACTTAAATATATCATGTTCAGCTCAGTTCGGCTTGGACTCGGTGGTTTGTGTGTGCTTTTCCCTTTTCTTTTTTTTCCTTCTAATTGGAGTAACCGGCAGGGAAATGACTCTGATGAGGAAAAGAAGCACCGCCATCATAAGCACCGCCATCACCACCACGAGTATGCTGATGATTGACTGAACGACTTCCATGTTTACAGTGTTTGGTTTGATGCCCTAACACTGCAGCTAGCAAGTTAAATAAAGTTAGGGCAATGGCGTGTACCGGCACTTTGGCTCATTTCTGCTTGTGTTTTCTTGGGTAAACAAACAATGTTTGCAAAATAAGGTGTTTGGATAATTGCAATTATTGCTACAAGCGCTATTATGGCTACTGGTGTGTTTTTGTTTGGTTTGTCATTGTGTAGAAGCCAGCATCTTTAGTTTCTCATTAGCCAACATATTTCATGGTTCGACTTTCATGTTTCAGCCGCATGTATCATGAACGCAACACACACCTTCATCTACCCCATATAGCGTAGATATTATATTCATTAGTTCGTAGCATCTACCCAGAATGGCACAAACCCAAGAAAACTGCACCATCTCTCTGCGACTCTCTTCCTAAGCTGTTGGCATTACTAGTTTGTTGTTGCTGCTAGCCTTTCTCAATTGTGGATTGGAGGCGTTCTACCTGCAGGAGAATAATCCGTTCCTGCTGCGTCTAGAATGTCGAGGTAGGTCTGCGGTTGCTCGAAAGGAGACGGCACGGTCGAGCGGAGGTCTTCTCGGCTGCCATCACCCTCTCTCTCGTCGGTCCTCTCGCTCTGTGAGTCACCATGAGATGAGCAAAAGAAGACATGCGCTACAGAATTATCTCTACCATCAGCTGCTACTTGAATACCAACCTTTGAGGTGGTCGTTGCACTAATCATGAGTTTCCTACTCTTTCCTGCATCGATAAGATTCGAAAGGAGACACTAATGTCTTTATGTCGATTAATGTAGTTATGCCGAAGCCAAGAAGACAAAGAAGGTGTCGACATACCTGAGCAATACCTATGAGATCCGCCACTTCCTCCTTCCGTCGGTCTTTCCTTCTCCTGCTATCGGCATACAATAAAACAGCATTATCCAAAGGCAAGAAACTAAGCAATGCCATACTTGATATGTAGTAGTCCTACTGGAATGCTACTGACATGGACTTCCTTGTCTAGAGAAGCCAGCGACTTGTCTTCCAACAATGCACCTCGAGAGTCGTTGGCTACGAGTATCACGAGCAAAAGAAGAGCCATCATTAGCATGGGAGGCCTCATGTATGCGTTGCAGTACTACTACTACTTGAAGATTTGACTTTCTTCTTTGTGCAAGGTGAGGAGGAAGGAGCGAAGGTGCTGGAGATGGAGTCTCGAGAACTCAGTGACAACCCCAATAAATATGCCACTGGGCTTCCCTGTTGCGTCCCAGAGATGATGCCAAAACACATGCATATGCCAGCCTAATTGAGTCTCTAATGAACAAAGAGAGACACGGAACTTTTCTCATCGAGACATGTCCTCCTGCTCTCCGAGAACGGAAAGGAGTACGTCAAGGGATTGGCCTGCACGAATTGGCCGACATGCCAAGCTTTTGAGGATGAAAAGACGGCATGCTTGCCGTCAAAGAACTGTTTCGAGTTGTCTCTCTGTCAGCCTCTCCCTATCGTCTCGCCCATGCAAGTTCCCAAAAGTCTTCAAGTGCTCCTCCGTTCACTCGACCGAGTTCCAATGGTTTGAGCTTCTAAACTTTGTACGTGCAGTAATAGGAGTTGCTGCATGCAACTCCTACTTGTACGTCGGTCTTTGGATTGTGTTTGCTAATTATCAATGGAGTATTAGAAAGATGTCATCCACAAAGAAGGGAGCCATACGAACCCCTAAATCTATGTGAACTGTGAAGGGAGTCGGTTTTCTTTGGAAACCAAGGTTAGAAGTCCCTTGCTTCATTGTCCAAGAAATATTGCATTCATCTTAGCTAATAAGCTATATTGTAATGCTTTTATCTTAGTCTCATGCTGGGAAAACATTTTATTTATTTATTTTAAATGTAGACATTATGATTGATGACTGTTTTTTTTTTGCTTGATATCAAACGCGACTCGGACTTTATCGAGTCCTTAAAATCCTTTATTGATATAAATATCGAAGATGTGATATGTTCGCGACATAATTTTATAGACATGACCAAATAGATTCAAAGTTCTATTTAATTCTCTTAATGACATACAAAATTGCAAGTGTTGAAGGAGCTCATACCTTTATTTTACTTTAATTATATATCTATATAACATAATGAACTTTTTCTATTAGAAGTAGCTGCAGGTGACAGACACCATTTCAGGTCAAAACATGAAGTGGGTTCACTCTCTCAATCCTCTAAAAGCCATTGGCTACAAGTGCTTAAGAAAAGAGGGGCTTACTACTACATTACTCAAAAGTAAGAAAGGATATAAGGAGAGGATGTGTAAATAAGGGAATAATTGTGAACAGCTAGATTGATCACATTTATGTTATCAACACTATTCCTTATATGGCCCATTTTTATCTATCTTCTTTTTGTTTCTCTTTCTTTGTCCCCTCTATTCTCTCTTAATGGTTTCCCTTCTTCAATCAAAGAAGACACTTGATCTAAAACAAACAAAAAAAAAATTATCATTTATTTTATTATCTCAGAAAAATTCATTCTCAAAAGGTTTGTATATATATATATTTTTTAAGTCAACAATTGGTATATGACATTAAAAAGAGGATATATGTATTTTATCTTTTTTTAATGTCATATATCCATCGTTGAGTTAAAAAAAATACATATACAAAATCTTTTTGAGAATGAATTTTTTTGAAATAATAAAATAAATGATAACATATTTTTTTTTACTTAGATCAAGTGTCTTCTTTATTTATTGAAGAAGAGAAAACCTTTATGATTGGTTTATTATTCATCACAAAAAATCAAGCTTTACCTAATATATAATTAAACTCATACACCCCCGAGTTTTCGTATAAACTTGAACTAAGCATAAGATGATGCAAGTTTAAGAGATTTTTTTATCTTTTTTTAAACGAAAGATAAATAGTAAAGGTAGAATTTAAACCGAAAACCTCGTGATAATCTATCAAAAAGTTTTTATCAACTAAACGAGTCACAACCTTCAATTTTTGAAGAAAAAATATAATTAGATCCTTACAAATATTATTAAATCTACCTCATCTAGAAAATGGTTCAAATACATGAAATAAGTCTGAAACTAACAATTTAAATCATGCATCAGATCAGGAGAGACCGATGTAAGAATTGACCAAAAGAAATTAACAATGACGGCCTCAAGTTCATAATTCTTGATGGGATGCATCGAAAGCATTCCCCACCACCTTCCTTTTGGTGATAATTTCAAACGAAATAACTCTTCTTCCCATCGTTGTCAAAGGTTATGACATTTAACACTTTGGCGAGACAACTTGCAACTATTTTTCCGTCAAATCAAATAGTTTTCCTTTTGTTTTTTCTTAAAATAGTTAGAGCCCAATGATAAGATTGTTCGCTTGTGTCTTAAAAAAAAAATCATATTTCAAATTATGAAAATAACCTTTATAAATATTTAATGATGATTCATTCCATTGTTTAAAGCCTCATTTTCCTTCTTTCTTTTCCTTCTCATCATATATAATAATAATAATAATAAGAATTGGAGAATGGTGATATTAAGAATAGCTCTTCAGATTGATCCTTCAATTGCAGCTGTAATGCTGCCTGGTAGAAAGAAACAGTGAGTGTCTCACTCATCTGCTTCTCCAAAACTAAGAACAACATTGAAAGGAAAGGAAAAAGGATAGAAGCTTTATATGCAGATTGACCTTAATTTGTTGCAAGTTTCCCAAGCAAAGTGAAAGCAATGCAGAGTGCGTAAGTGGGTCCCCTTTACCATTTCACAGCGGCATCACAAACCTCGACGAGGACACGAAGACATCAGCCACAACTACTTTGTCGTGACACCTATATATATATTCTTCCGTTACGGACAATTATTCTTGTACATCACACACATGCACGCAGTAATAAGTTATCTCCACCAACTCCCACCCTTCCTTTGTTGCAAGGTAGGGAGCCATGGAGGAGAAGAAGCAGGGGGGGAAGGGGAAGGGGAAGGGGAAGGCAACCCTCCTCCCTAGTTGATCCTCGATAAGGACGAGGAGAAGGATGTGATCATGGCGTCCATGGTGGATGGCGCTGTCGGAAGAGCTTCACCACCAAGACTTGTACCTGCGACTTGGTCCCATATCAGAGGGCTCGAGTACTGCCGTGAGTCCACCCATTCGCTTAGCTCCTGCTTCTCGAATGGATGCCTGCTCGCCTCTTCGTCGTCCGCCACGCAACACGGCACCATGCCGCCCATGCCGTCCACCAACGGCGGCAGGTAGTTGGACTCCATGCACGCGGTGAAGGCGAGGAAGGGAGGCATCGCTTGGTCTTGCTGATGGGTAGGGTTCCAGAGGTCGGAAGTTAGGGTCGTCACCTCCTGCACAAACTCCTCCTTGGAGCTGCCGGTGGCTGACCCGCTGTCGCCGGCGCTTACGTCGAACATGAAGAGAGGGCAAGGTGGAGGAGGGAAGATGGGATCGGCCGCAGATGGCTTCGGTAGGTTGTGGTGGAGAATGGCGTCGAATTGGTCGGCGGTGCTGAAGACGGGTTGAACGTGGTCGAAGCCGGATGGGGTTGCAGTTTGAGCTGCTTTGCTCGGCTTGTGGATCTTCTTTTTGATCCACGAGTTCCAATAATTCTTGATCTCGTTGTCCGTGCGACCGGGCAAGTGGCTTGCTATATGAGCCCACCTACAAAAGCCAGCTTATCGTTAGAGGCAATGCAACGAAGCTTTCTCCGGCTATGAATCAATGTAGATAGAATGAAATAGATTTCAGCTGGCCTGGTAATACAAAAGAAGTATACGGAGCGAAACACATATCAAATTGATGTGGATGTGATCAAACCTGTTCCCAACAATCTCGTGAAGGTTGATGATGAGCTTCTCCTCCTCCGGCGTAAACCTTCCTCGTCGTATGTCGGGCCTCAAGTAATTGATCCATCGTAACCGGCAACTCTTCCCACACCTTTGGAGTCCTGCGTGACAGGAGAGAAGGGAATAAAGGAAGGAAATGAGAGCACTGTCTTACCATTACCATGGTGGAGAGAGGGAGAGAGGGATGAACCTGCTTTCTCGGGCACTTCGCTCCAGCAGCCATAGCCATAGGTGGTGATATATCTGATGAGCTTTTCATCTTCCTCGGGCGACCACAAGCCTCTCTTAACTTTCTGTTGATTGCAGCAGGAGTGATGCCCCATTCCACTCGCCTCACTACTCTTCACTTAGTTATCTCGATCTGTTCTTAGAGCTCACCTCTGTCTCCACTTGGTGCAGTAGGTTGGTTGGAGAGCTCTCCCTTTTTATGTAAGGTAGAAAGAGGTAGCTCCTCTCTCTCTCTCTCTCTCTTTCTCTCTCTCTCTCTCTCTCTCTCTATCTTCCCGCTTTCAAGCTGTCACTATACCGACAAGTGCACCCGATGGGACCGCCTGCCTCGGGCTCCTTGCTTTCCATCTAACCTAAAAACGACTCTCCATCGGACTCTCTCTCTCTCTCATTCGCTGAGCTCCTCTCTCAGCTACGTAGAGTGGTGCTACTACATCTTTGACATGCTGGAGTATATGACATGCTTTAGTAATACATCATCCTTTGGAAGCAATACATAATAAGTGGAGATAAAGAGTTTTACCAGAATAATTTTGTCTTGTTAGCTTGTTAACTCTACTACTTGGGATGCACTCAATCTAATGGCAATCCAAACACAATCTTAGAGGTCTCGTGGCCTTATCCCAAACCAGTAACAGCTAGCTATAAATCGAGGACTTCATTTCGGACATTGTTTCCACATTTGCACTGAAGCAAAGTTGCTCGCAGATGCGCCCATCTCTTGTGGGGTCTGCCTTGCTTAAATCTGCAGTAGGCGGCCACCCACATATCAGAAACAAAGAAGAAGAAGAAGAAGAAGAAGAAGAGTTATTTCGCCCGATTTGCTTTAAGCTGCAGAATGAGATTTAGACTGCATCCTTCTTCTCCTATCTGACTCCATATTAGCTGAACTCATAAACCCCTAAGCTAATAAATACGATTGGAAGTTTAATACATTATGAAGTGATTGATGTACGCTGACACCTCTATGCATGTCATATTGATTCAGCCATTTCAATATTTATGTCTACAAAGTGACATCTCTATCTAATATATAGACAGTACTATTAAATGTCAGTGCACTGCGCAAGAATTCCATGATGTTGCTTGTGGTGCAATTTAATGACTCAGGTCGACAAACGTTTGTTCATTGTCATACTGTACGCATCAACAAATTCCAAGCATCCCTTTTCGATAGTTAGATTGCTTTGCCATGTGATTTTGTAGTTGTCTAATGAGTTATCATTTTGTAGTTCTCTGTGCTCTGAAGACCTCAGTTTCTGATCATGGACGTAACCACTAGTCCATCCCAATCAACCAAACTGGAAACAATTTCATCTTTATTTATTTATTTCTCTTACATACAAATTGATATATACAGTGGTTTTAAAGTATGTATAGACGTAAATATGAACTCTGAGGGATACATGCATGGCTAATACAAATCAACATCATTTTCGATGGTATATAATACTTTTGATGAGCATATACTAAATATCTATGATATAGAGGTGTGCAGAAATTATGATCATCTCAGTCACAATCATAGAAAGTCTAATAAGAGAAAAAAGATCACTAAGACACACCACCAATCCCCAGTCCTTAAGAGAAATCTCCTCTTTGCGACTTAAGGCACATTTTGCCTTGCATCTTGAGAGAGTAAAAGAGGAACAAAAGGGAAGGCCTTTGATGTGAGCTTTCATGCTTCATAATAGCAATAAGGAATCCTCCGAAACAGTCCATATTGCATAAGGTTGCTGCAAGAAGGGGATTGATGGATAGACCTATTGATTCTTCCATAACTTCGACATGTTTCCTGTGATGCCAATGTAATCATTACATACATGTACGTCATGGGTAGAGCTATACATATATATTCCTTTGATGGATGTTGATACATACATTTACGAGGGCTTTTAATTCTCCCTTCGAATATTGTGGATAAGATTGTGGAAGGACACGAATGAGGTGATGGCTGTCGTACGAAGTGTTACGTTCGATGCTTTCGCAATCTAAAATGTGCCGTAACTCGTGACGGGGACCAAATGCGCAGAGAAAGGATCTGTGCGAATCGAGAAATGGTCGGCAGAAATGTTGAATCCCATTCTATTGATCCCAACTCAATCGATATGAAGTGAATTATTCGTGATGGAATAAAGATATATGCCGAATTGATCTGAATTATTTTATTTTATGCATATTATAATCATATATTAGCTTACCTCATGTGGAATTGGAGTTTGAGGGATCCACAGAGGCCTCAATTTCTTAGAAGGGAAAGGAAGTACATGTAAATTACTTATTAATCCAAGCAATTCCGGCTGCGTATTGCTTGGGGTGCGGGCGTCAGGGCGAGGCTCCCCTGTCCATTTTACGACAGCGACCACGCTTTCACCCTCTCAGAAACCTCTGGATATGGGACCCACAGTTGGGCCCGGTACGGAGTCCAGTTAACAGCTTGCTTTTAGCAAAGTGAAGAGGGTCGAGGATACTCGATCGCACAGGACCATCACGGAACGCCACCGACAGGCAGAAGACGTGCATGAATTCTCTTTCTTCGGTTCTCCCCCGTGCGATCATGTGGTTATATTAAATGAGCGCAGATGTCCAGCAATGGCGTTGCTTAGAGTTGTTGCATGAGGAGGTGCAGGGAAGGGGAGGGGGGAGAGAGGGTGTGGTGTGGGACAGGCGTGATGGATTGATTGAGGCCAATTACTCACCATCTTTGACGTGAGAGGCTTTTTGCTTGGATGGATAGCAAGCACAGCACAAAAAGGGATCAAAAGTGTGTGTGGGGAGGGGGAGGAGAGGATTTGGAAAAGGGGATAATGATTAGCACGTAACTTTGGGGAGGAGCAAATGGTTGGTTAAGCCAACATAGTCTTGGATAGATGAGACGTCCCCAGCAAAACCCTCCCTTTCCACCTGGTCTTCCTTGGTCCATCTCCCCCTCCCGACGCCCCACTTCAGTCTCCTTCCTTGCATTAGAATGCTCTCTCTCTCTCTCTCTCTCTCTCTCTCTCTCTCTCTCTCTCTCTCTCTCTCTCTCGTGCACAGTGAATCGACGCCTTCATTCACAAGGACCACTGGAAGAAAGGTGCTTGACTTTAAGCATACTAAAGGCAGCAACAGGCCCCCGGTGTAGCGCATCTGCGAGGCTAACTTCATGTTGCTAATAAGAAAAGGGAAGAACTCATAATGAATGCAACTTTCTTTGACTGGGGGTGTGGCAGATAAGCAAAGATACATCAAGATGTGTTGTGGTTCTCAGCTAAGCACATTTCAAGCTCGATGGAGGATTACTATCTGCAGATCGGAAACATCCATGAATTATTTGCAGGTGCAGCTACTTGGATGTCTGCATGTGTAGTTTCTATTTGTAGCCGCAACTCAGATGAAGGAGACAACAGTGTTTTGGATACGCGGAGTGCAGAGAAGAAAGAGGAGAGAGGAGCAATGTGTGAAGAGGTAATTAGTGCGTGATAGGATGAAGAAGATATCTAAATCCAATTATGGTTTGCAGCTCAATTATTTTGCTACTGTGACATACAACATTTCATGTCAAAAACTCAATGCAAGACATCCTATAATAGAATCGAAAGTTTCAGACTTAGCATCTTTTCATAGTGACATGATCTATGCCAGACTTGGATTAATTTCATGGTTGAAGAACAAGATCTCTATGGATAATAAGCTCATCATACCAATTCCTCAGGAGCCATTCTAGGAAAGATCTGTGTGTGACAACTTCACCTTTCCCTCCTAACTTCTCTCTTCTTAGTCTTTCATCTACCCATGCCCATTTTTCACTGTAAGTGATGAATGGATGATATCATGTTGGTGGGGTATTCCGGATATTTATGGCTTATAATGTATATGTTAGTCATTTACTAGATATATGTTTGTATGATATGGTTATTACTTATTTTCTACCAATTGTATGATAGTTATATTTTCATGAATTATATTATATTAATTTTTTATCTTTAAATTTGAATTTGTATGTTTCTTGTCTAATTAATTATGAAGATAAAAGAATCTTTCAACATATAATATGTTCAAAATTTTGTTCATACTGTCCTAATATTACGTTGATTTAAAATATATTTTTTTATTTATAAGTTACTTTCTTATTCGATCCTGGTCTCATCGAACCAATTCGATCGATCTCATTGATCTCAATGGCATTGTTTTATGATATTGTTTTAGGTGGGTTATTTAGCTACTAAGAATCAATGTTTAGAAATTGTAAAGATTTCTTGTAATGAGATCATGTAAAATTTCAATTCTCAAAATAAATATATATGTGGAAAATACTATTGAAACTTAAATATCTTAACCATTAATTAGGGTTTATTTATTATGGGAGACTAATTTAACCATTACAATAGCTTTTAAGTCTCAGTCAATTTTAATACCTTTATGGGCTCGTTGTGGTCAATCTCTTTTCATAGGCAATTCCTCTATTTTGATTGGAACAGTCCTTAAAATGACACAACTATGAATTAATAACAACTAGTCGAGAAGATATGATGAAGATTTCACTTTTAGGAATAATTTTACATTTATAAGAAGAATATTTACCTGATTTGAATTAGTTGATTTAAATTGGGATCAATTGAGGAAAAAACCTTTAAAATAGGAAATTGGAAAGACTAGATTGTTTGCATACAAGTGCTATAATCCCTAATTGTCATATGATTTGCATATAAGATATCAAAAACAGATGTTATATAAGCCATACAAGAAGATCCAAAGTCCATTAGCCAATTGAGATGGAGATTTGGCCCAATATGGTTATGATACTTCTCTAAACGACATTCAAATTAAGCAATGGGCTATGCAAAAACATAAAAGTATCTGAAAATATTTTCTCTTTGTGATATTTACTATTCAGTGATACTAAATCCTTAGCAATAGTTTACATTATGCCAATTACTTTACATTATCAAAGATAATATTTCTCTTAACAATCTATATAATACCTAAAACATTGGCCTTAGGATTCAAAATCCCATCCAAATAAATTTGAACATGATGTACATAATTCATTTACGAAAGATTAGAAGTTTGATAACTCATGTGATAAATTATTTTTTCTAACCCAAATCCAACATCGGAATAGAGGAAATAATATACAATGGCAACCAAAATTTGGCTAAATACCAATAAATATAATTAACAAATATAATTATTATTTAAATGATGCCGTAAAATTATGCGTATAAATTGAAAACTCAATTTCTTTAAGATTCCCGCACATCATCACGAGGTGTGATGATCCATGTAATTTTTGGATAATGACATGGGTATTTTCGTCTAATAAGAATTATATGTTGCGAAGAAACAAGAATACGGGATTCGTTGTGGCTTTGTGCGGAGGCCAGTCGAGCTCCCGATTCCATCCTCCAGATCCGACCTCTCCGGTCTCCCATCTCCAAAAACCCTAACTCCGATCCCCCTTCCCGATTGTTTCGCCGGCCAAATCGTTCAGATCTCTCGCATCATCTTGAGAGCTGCAGCCCGGAATTGCTTTAATCTGGTTTTCCTTAGATTCTTGAGGGATTCGAAGTTTGGATGCGCCCGGCAGATTGGCGCTTGAATGGGTTCCTATGGTCTCATTGGTGAGACATCAAGGCCGCGCCGAGCGAGAAGGCTCGGCCGCGCGTGGAAGCGGAGGTGTTCCCTGTGGTTGTTCTCGCTCTCCTTGCTCTCTCTGGTTTATCTCGCTTTCTTTGGGGCCAGGTTGCCATTTGATAGTGAGTTGCTCTTTAATTGCCTTTATCTCGTACCTTGTTGTCATTACTTTCCTAGTGAGTTAGTCTTTGATTACATGTACCTGCGACTTGGTTGCTGTTACTTGCCTCTTAGAAGTGTTTTAGATAAGTGTTTTATGCGACTGATTTTATGCGCTTCAGTTTTAAAGTTCAAAATCTTGTGATTTGAGCTTTGGACATATCAGACGGTAAAGAACACAAAAAAGTATTAAGCTTATGTAATTTAATTAGTCTGTAAAACGGTGGTGTGCAGATGACCTTAAGGAAGAAGGTAACCATCTTCCTTTAACTCTCCATGATCAATGTTTGTGGTTTAATAGAAGATTTTTGAATAAGTCTAATACGTAGATTCCTGTTTACTGATCGGTGAGAAATTGGACTCTCCTAATTGAGCTCTCTAATGTTGCCGGTTAAATACATTTGGCAATTTTTGTGATGGTCTGCAAAGCAAGAATAGTGAATATAAACTTATGTTGGAATGGCTTGGTTTTATTTGTCAATTGTGTGAATTGCATAACTTTCACATCCTTATATTTTCTTATGATGATCTTAAATTTGAAGTTTGTTCAACTGATATTAAACATGAACTTGCTGAACCAATAAATGGACTACAATTTAAATAATTCATATTTTATGTAAACAGTATTTGAACTGATTAAAATTTTTTGGTCAGACTAAATGATAGTAGTAACTACGAAGGACAAAGACCATGCTGTGAACTTATGGGAAGGAGTGATTTTGCTTACAGGGAGTTTTCTTTACTGGATGGTATCGTATCTTGGGATGTTTTATCTCATGAATTGTAATGTAGTTTCTCTTTGCAGGATCTCATTTATCGGTTGTCATCCTTCTCTGCTAAATGTTTGTGTGGAAGAATTCTAACATATTCTTTATAGGTCTTCACCATGGACATGTGAATGAAAGAATTTTTGCCAATGAAGTTGAGAAGAGCAAGATGAGACATGCAAATGACTACATATCTGAGGATATAAATACTCTTCTTGAAGGGCAAGGTTCTCATACTTCTTTGGGAAAAGAAATCTCTGTCAACAAATCAAATTTTCGGAACTTGGGCTTTGCTTCAGATATCAAAAACAATCTCTCACATGCTAGGGCTGATAGTCAGCTTGAGGGCTCAAAACATTCAAGAGCCAAATCTCGCAAGCGCCGTAAGGACTTTAACTTCTTGGTTCTTTAAATTGTAAATAAAAAAATTCAATACTTCTACTATAAAGTACTGGTTCATCCATTTCTTTTTCCCTATTATGTGGTGCATAGAGTTCCTTAAGCAGTCTTTGCAATATGTGAAGGATTCTGGTAAACTTTTGGACTGCTTCTGGTTTTCTCGATTTATTCCTTATTCTAAATATTTGTTTATTCTGAACCATACATGGGTTCCTCCTCATTCATGTCCCAGTGACAGAGCAATCAACTGTTTTGAATCTAAAAAGGGAAATTCAACAACAAACCTTCTTAATGAGACAAGTGTAATTACTTCTTTCTGTTTTCTCTCTTTATCTGATTGATGCTTTCTTCTCCTGAATGATTACAACTTTTGGTTCTTGAAATTACCAAAGTAGAAAACTCCAACAGTTACAAAAAGCAGCTGTTCAAATTACCAGAATATTCTTCTTGAAATCATAATATAATGCATTGCTGCTGTCTTTCTTTATTGGGTTTTGTTTGAATCCATTAAGGGGATCCATTGTGGTCAACTTCTTCACGGAAGAGGTTGGTGGTTGGATCAAGGATAACCAAACACTTTCTCTTGCCTTCTTAAAATATAGGGGCCAGGTGAACTCTCTAACATGGAATCTTGATCTAGTCCACATCCTGATAGGAGTTGGTTAGGTAGTCTTGTTCCTCTTTGATCAAGTGATTCCTGATATAGGAGTTTGGTGTTGGGCACTGCCATTCTAGAAGTTGCACCTTTATTAGGACTCCAGCTCATAGTTCGCGTAGATTGGTTGATCTGCCTAGCTGGCAAGGCTAGCCACAAATTGCTTGAAGCAAAAGGCAAGACTGTGGCAAATGTCGGATGCAAAAATACAATGGAGCCTGGTTGGATTGTGGATCATTGGCGTTGGTATGTTGGGGTGTCATGCAAGACACCGAGGTGCAAAAGCAGCATTCTTTAATAGTCATTGATTGTTTAATTCCGCAAAGCATGATTCTCAAGTGACTATTTAGCTGCGCATCAAGCTTTGTGAAAAGTTTCTAAGCATCCCATTGTTAATGAGCTTTTGCTACTTTCATCCAGTCTATTGAATAATGTAGGATTGATGCAACGACTATAAAGCAGAGTAAAACATCGCTCTGTGGATAATTAAAGGAACTTGCAATTCCCCCATGGTAGGATCCTAAAACAGGAGCACTCTTCGGCTATGTTTATGTATAAGAATAAAACTTTATCTCATCTGATTAGCTATAGTTTTTAAGAAGTCTAGAAATAAGAAATATATGTTTTAGGACTCTTAACATATTTCTTAGGTCAAGACATATGTTACTATTTTTGTTTAATGTTTCATCGCTTAGTTCTGACTTCTTCTCCACATCCCTTGTTATATTTGTACCTATATGTTCTTCTAATTAAAATGATATTGTAGGAGCACCTTACCACAAGTACTTGAACTTACATTATTTTGAAGTAGTGGTGACAAAATAAAACTATTATCATTGTAGTAACATTATGTAGACCTTGTTTGGTGTGCCCTCAAGTCAAGCTTTTGGTAGGCATATCTTATTGGATATAAGCATTGCTTTATTTGGTCATACCAAGCATGATGCTCATGTATGACCATTCATCAATCATTTGATCATATTCGTGTTCCATATGGAATTTCTTGAATCATGAATTTTGTATTTGATCGCATCTTGGTCTTCATTCTGATGTCTTTTTAATTCATCATTTGCTAAAAGAATTCTGGCCTTATCTTCTCTTAATATTCCATTTGGCATCGTAAGTCAATCTTTTCATTATCTCTCTATGCATGATTTTGGAATACATTAATAAATTTTATCTTGAATAAATTAACGTTGCCTTTTATGTTGCCAAAATTTCAGATGTTCCTTGTGAAGTTGGGTTTGCAGAGTCAGTTGACAATCTTGTCGAGCCAGAAAATTACCTAAATTTTACTAAATTTTCTCTAGAATACATCACTAAGGAGGAAACTTCTAATAAGAATGTTGTGATTGAGCCTCGATTTGGTGGGCATCAGACACTTGAACAAAGGGAGAAATCATTTTATGCTAGAAATCAAACAATTTATTGTGGTTTTGTTCAAGCGCCAGAGGGATACCGTGGTACTGGATTTGACTTGTCTGAGAAGGACGGGGAGTATATGGCTAGTTGCATAGTTGTGGTGTCGTCTTGTATTTTTGGAAATTCTGATTTTTTGCGGAGGCCAACAAGCAGCAAGGTACAAAAATTCTTTCATCGTAATGGATCATAGCATTAATGGTTATATCCATGAGCTTATTAACAATTCTCAGATCATCTGACATTGTCATACTATAACTTGTTTGGTCATGAGGTTGAGCATTCTATATCTGCACTTAGGCCATCTTAACTAACCTTAGAATATCTGTTTCAGTAGATTTCTTTTCATTACTTTATAAGTGTATTTATATTCTTGTTAAGACTAACCCTATATATTCTTTTAAGATGATCCTTATATTTGTTTCGGCGGATTTTTTATTAGTTAACATGCTACAAGGCTACAAGCATGTTTCTCTTATCAAAACTACCTAAGTTATCTGTTTCAGCTGCATTTTGTATAAATATTTCAGCTGCATTTTGTATAAATATAACTCCATATGTCATGTTTTAGCCATGTCCAACCACCATGTGCATTGTGTGAATTCATTAGTTTCGACTCATGTATTTGTAGAATTTTCCACTTTTATAAAATAACTTTTTTACATTGAGAAAAGAAAGTTGTAAAGGCACATGGTGAAGGTTAAGCAGGAATCAACAAATTTAGCTGAGAAAATTTCTTGAAGATATGGTAATTCAGTTACAAATTCATGAGAAAAGGAATTGTCAACTTGGTAGCACATTATAGGTTGTGTATTTTGTTAATAAGAAACTTCAGCTATTTTAAATGGGCTATAAGGACCAAGCTTGTAACTTTTATTACTGTTAAGCACTGAACATATATCATTCAGCTTGAAATAATGGTGCATAATTTGGATTCTAATAATTGTGTGCCTCATCATGTAATTTGATTATTGATGTACATCTTTTGCTTTCATTTATGACTCAAAATCTTCAGTAGATTTTGATCATTTCGGTGCTATAAAGTATAAACTGCATTGCTAAGAAGGTGCAATTTGATACCATCATGAATATATTTGAGCATCTGGGAGGAAAATTACCTTTTTGAAAGATCCAAGTATTTGATTGCCCCACAGTGAAATTAAGGAGAGTTGCCTCTTTGGAAATACTAAAATACTGATGAACCGCACACAACTTAATGCTACTTGTGCAAAAGTCAGCAAAAAGGAACTTCCTGAGCTTTTCCTTTTTCCACCATGTATTATTTTTTTTCTTTCCATCTAACTTGAAGTTACGAAGCATCATATGGAGGAGTCAAAAGTCCTCTATATTGCAAGATCAATCCATAAGATCCTAACTATTTTGGGGTTGGTTAGTTTTTTTCTACCTTCGATGTCTGATAAAGGCAATATCACTAGTCAGACTAAGAGCCCCAAGTATCCTTTTATTTTATCTAGTAAAAGTTTTCTTAAGTTTTCCAACATCTCTCCTTACACCACAATCCTAATTGACTCTTGTTTGTCCTAACCACTGTATATTTTTTTCTCATTTGGAATATGCAACAATCTTTTTTTGCTCACAATGTAAACGTTTCTTTTTCCTTGTTTCTAGTATAACTGTAGATCCATCCGAACAACATTAGCTTATAATGATTTTGTACATTTGTTGTTTTATAAATATCAACAATTTTAATCTAAAGTATAATTGTGTTGTTTTATTATGTTATTATTTTTAAAATTTGAGGGCACACAATTATCAAAATACATTCTTGACACTTTCTCTTCATGTCTTTTACCATCCTAACTCTCCAATCATTCTGTTCAATGTTCATCAATATATTTATTAATGTTGAATAACAAATTCAAAATATCAAAATTTATGGGAGTTTTTTATCTGCTTACACTATATTATTCTCTTGTACTGCTAACACTACACTTCATATATTCAGTCTCACAGCCTGAAACCCTTAACTTCTAACGTTCATCTCCAAATGAAAATTTAGAAATAATAAAACTCTTTGTTTTGCATGCAAGGCCTTTCCCTTGGTGATATTATGGCTGAGAGTTTTGTTCCTAGTCAATTTTTTATGTGCATGTTTTTGATTTTTTTTGTTCATGTCATAATGAACTTAGACACGTGTACTGGTGATATCTTTTCATACAATGTCGCAAGTGTGAGGGAATTTCTTATTTTCATTTAAGCCTCTAATAACATGGGAGTGCTGGACATATGCTTGTGTTTATGGTTCCCGACATAACCTTATCAATTATTTTCTACTTTGCATATATTCATACCAACGACAATACCAACTTGTTCATATTTCAGAATGCCGTACCTTTCCCTGAGATTTCTCCATTTACATCATCTTTATATTTGTGTTGTAATAAAATTTGTAGGTTGTAATTGTCACAGATCGGCACATATTCTAAGAAGAATGTCTGCTTCATGATGTTCCTGGATGAGCTAACGTTGAAAAAACTTTCTTCAGAAGGACATGTTCCTGATGACATGGGAAACATTGGTCTATGGCGAATAATTGTCGTCAAGAACTTACCATATGCAGATATGCGAAAAACTGGAAAGGTGCCAAAATTTTTGTCCCATCGTCTGTTTCCATCAGCTAGGTAATGTGTATTAGCAATACTCATTCTGCACTAACCTAATATAAACTAAAGCTTTTTTGTTACCCAAGCCAAGCACAGATGGATGTGTGACTTCCCTTAATGGATTTTTATTTAACATCATGTTTTGACATATCGGGTATCAGATCCGTGCTGGTCCAGTCTTTAGTTAACATCATGTTTTAACATTTTGGGCATCGGATCCATGCTGATCCTTGATCGGATCTGCATGGATCCGGTATGTTCTGGCATACTGGTACATAGTACATCGACCATGTCAAGGACTTATTTGAAGAGTTGAGTATACACAGTGTTGGGAGGCATATGCTGCGGTCCATGCCATTGACTTGATAGGTCATCACACCTTTTCATATCATTCACTTTGTATTGGTCCGAGCGAAATGCAGAACCAACCACTTCTGATGCTATCTTAATTTCATGTTCTAGTCGTCGATGTACTAATCTGCGTCCATGGTCGTTCCAGGTTCTCTATTTGGATTGATAGCAAAATGCGTCTTCATGCTGATCCGATGTTGATTCTTGAATACTTTTTGTGGAGGACAAGATCAGAATATGCTATCTCAAACCATTATGATCGCCATTGTGTCTGGGAGGAAGTACTCCAGAACAAGCGCTTGAATAAGTACAATCATACTGTTATTGACCAGCAGTTTATGTTCTATCAGTCTGATGGTTTGTCGAAGTTTAATGAGTCCGAGCACAGCTCTATTCTACCAAGTTGTCTGTGTCATTTACAATTCTATTTGAAGTTTGCATTTTGGCTCATCGTTTTGTCAAATATTGATGTTGTGATTTGCTTTTGCAGTTGTTCCAGAAGGTTCTTTTATCGTACGAGCTCATACGCCTATGTCAAATTTATTTTCTTGCCTCTGGTTTAATGAAGTCAACCGGTTCACCTCACGTGATCAGTTGAGTTTTGCATACACTTTTCTAAAGCTGAAGAGAATGAATCCAGGAAGGCCATTTTATCTAAATATGTTTAAGGTAACATAACTTCTCATATGAAATTCCACCATACTGAAGTTTGAGAATTAAAATATGAAAACCCACTTTTGCTTGGTGAACTTCAGTATTCTGCATGTGTATGCTTTTAAGTAATCAATTTGGAGAGGTCACTGCTTAACTATTGTATCCAGGTGATTTGCACTTACAGTTTATTATATTATTTTAATTATCCGAGTGGAGTATTTATTTGAACTGTGAAGCTCCTACTTTATAGTACCCAAAAACCATCTATGTTGACTATGATCTGACCATGCCTATTCTATGGCGGCACAAGTGTCAACACTGGCAAGTTTTGTGTATTCACCAATGAACTCTCAAAGGTCAAGATGCATCTTCTTTTATTACTCACAAGACTCCTTGAAGTTGTTTCATTCTTGTCTCCAGCACACATGTTAAAGCATCAAAGAAGCATCTTGTTTTGGCTTTAGCTTACCTTTCTAGACATGTATTTGGAAATAACTGCATGAATTAAAGCTGGTGTAGCTAGTAAGTTACAAGAACTGGATCATTGATTCATGCTCAAGATATTTTTGTCATGGTAGTTCAGACAAGAGCTTCTCCTGATTAATATATATAGGTAACAAAGTCTGCTTTCTTTCTGATCGTTACTACATTTGTTAACAAGTTAAAATATTAGATCTATAGTTTGTTTATTTCAAGTGTCTTCTGGTTTTTCACATTCTTTTCCCTCGTTAAAAGCAAATTTAATGGACTGTCTCCGATGTTTGTTTGCGATAGTCGTAAGAATATATATCTGTTTAGTACAGCACTATGATAGATCACAATTTAATCTTCTCTGATTGTTTAAGTCTATATCGATGAGGAAGATAATCTATGACAAAATATTTTCCCTGAGAGAAGACAAAGTTGTCAAAGTAGCCTTGGACTATTCTGGAAGACTGTAGTAAGGGATGAAAGTAAAGAATCAATTGTAGTCCTTTAGTGTCATAACAGATCATTTAATACAGCTGGGCATAACTTTTCTCTAAAAAAAAAGTACAATATACACAAACAAATGCCATGTTTGATCATTTGGAACTCACCATCTTTCCTCTGCCACAGGATTGTGAGCGGAGAGCAATTGGCAAATTGTTCCATCATAAGTTGGTAGATCATTCTTCACCGGTACTTTGAGAAGATAATTTTAGATTCTTCAGTCTCATACTAAGCTTGGAAGGTAGGAACAGACAGCTTGACCACCAGAGACTCCTCGAATCAATGCTCAGCTACAGAGGGAGGGAGGAAGAACCAGATATGGATTTAATTCCTAGAAGAGCAGAGGCTCTTCATGCGGATTTTGTTGCAGAGCAAGGATCTTTTCTTTATTGTTTTTCATAATTCAACCTTTCTTGCTGGTTGTTGTATTCTCATATTTTTTTTCTCATATATGAACATATATTTTTGTCTCTTTCTTGGTTCGCTTTTGTATTGGCGTTAGTCATCGTAAACAAAGCAGAAGCATTAGTGTATAAATAGTGATGGTGAATTGGTTGATATTCCTGTGGTTGAAATTATGATATATTCTGAGTAATTACATAGATTGAGATAACTGGGAATCAACAAAAATATTTGACGAGATGGTACCACTATTATCTAATTTAATATTTTTTAATAAAATATCATAAATCTTGCTTTAGATGTTGTTGAAGGAAAATTTTGTACCCTTCTTTTGCTACATAGTTGTATATATGTATGATGTAAATCTCACTAGTCATCTTTCTTTATTTCTCCATAAATATTATATGTATTTCTGCAAACTTAATACAATGAGTTTAAATTTGGTTTAAACTATATATTATATGTATTTCAACCGGATGGATCCTTCATCGTACATACAGTATCGAGGCCGGATTGAATCAACTAAAATACAAAGAGTTCAACTACAATCAACTTTTATCTTTTGCGATAAATTAATTGATGTGATCTTGCATCCGACAACCTCTTTATAGCTTTTCCTTTACAGCTTGAATGAGATAGAGAATGCTGTTTGCATGAATGCTTCGGAAAGAAGACCATGGAGAACAATAAAGCGACTAACTAACTGGGAGCTTGCTTGGGACGATGGAGATTCTTGATTTGTTTCTTGTGCCGACGGTAAGGCAGATTCCAAGAGTGTGTTGGTGGTATTAGTGGCACAACCTTTGGAATCCTTCCAATTTGGAGATGGTGATGCCCTGTATTCTTGCGTGCAACTTTCTCGAGAAGAAACCGAATAAAGTGCTTGATTAAAGGTGTGCGTTACAATGGCGGGGTACGTCCTCGTGGTCGTGTTCGTTCGATGGTTAAGGCAGATAGATGCCAAGAGTAATATAGAGCTCCACTAAAAGGTGAGGCGAGGGAACTCCGAGACTCCCACCCGGCATACTACACACAAAGAAGAAGAAAAGGAGGAGTGAGATCTGAACCATACATGGCGGTGTCGTCCGATTTGAAGTTCGTACTATTAAAAATACTAACTGTTAGAATTTTAAAGGTCACACGTAGTATAATTAAATATGTTAAATCATTGTTTTGATTAGTCAAAATTAAAATGATCTAATTAAAAAAATTTATTTAGCTAAAGGATATAATAATTATTATAAAAATTAATTGTGTAGATACCTATAATCATAATTATAGATTCATCATTTATGACTATAAATAAGGTTATGGTCCCCGGTTGCAGTAGTATCGAATAAAGTTTCTCTTCACCCGTCAAGGAGGAATCTAAAGTTCTTAAGTATACTATGCAATTGGAAGATCAAATCACTGATTAATTCAGAAAATACTCTAATGGATTCATTAGGTACATTTCCATATTAATATGTTTCTTAATTATTATAGGATTTCATGCATATTATAGTGGATTTAATAAGTTTTATGGAAACATTCTAAAACCATTGTTTTGGATCTATTAAGTATGTTTTGATTCTATAAAACAATTGTTTGATCCATATTTGATATGTTAAAAGAACCAACATTTGGTATCAGAGTTTTTCTACTTGATGAACATCTAAACTTGTTTTTCATGTATTTTAATGATGTTTTCATCAGTATTTTGGAGTGATTTGATTTTATAATCATCGGGGAAGATGATGGTTTTATGTAACCATGCTACAACGTGCTTCACATTTAGTTCAGTACCTTTTTCTGATGTTATATCACTTTAATTTTGGAATGTCTTTTCATTTTTCAAATTCATTACTACACTACAAGGCATAAAATTTTCAATTTTTTTGAAATTTTATGAATTTAATTAATTAGATATTATTGAAATATTATGTTGGTTTAATTATATTGTTGCAATATTATGTTGGTTTAATAATATTGTTGCAATATTATGTTGGTTTAAACATAATATTGGTTCTATAAAGTTGTTTGTTAATATAAATTGAATAATTTATATGCTTTAAATATTTTAGTCAACAAATTAAGGTCAAACCAATTTGATTAATATAGTTCAAATTCAATTAGTGATTGTTTAATAATAGATTAAGTAATTTAATGTATCAAGTCGCCAAAGTAACCTCTCATATATAACAATTCTCATGAAAATATTAAATGTATTATGTATTTACATGCATGCGGTAATTACCCAGCCCAAAGGAAGGTTAATAACTGACAGGATTTTATACCTATAGTGATAAAAACATGATAATTCTAAAGTTATACATGTAAATAATAAATCAATCCAAAGAAGGATTTATCATTTGACATACTTTATTATTAGTGTTTGATCATTACAATGAGACTACCACTAGCAATTAATATTGAAGTCCAAAAATAAGATATTAATGTTGCACTTGGTATATTGAGATGGGTTAAATCATTATTTAAATTTACTTAAGTTTATGACAATAAATATGAGCATAATTTCTGGTTGTATGTTGTTCTCTTATTTAGGTTCTCTTGTAAAAATATCTGATAACCTCAATTCAGTACCGGTTCTAAACGAAATCAATTTAAGGGCAAAAAAAATAAATAAATATGGAAATAATGAGGCTGACAAGGGTCCAATCAAGAAGAAACAAAATAAGGATGATACTTGTTTCTTCTACAAGAAATATGGGCATTTAAAGAAGGACTGTACTAAATATCATGCTTGGCATGTTAAAAAAGGAATATTCTTTACTTTGGTTTGTTCAAAAGTCAATTCAACTTCAGTACCTAGAAACACTTGGTGGTTAGACTCCGATGCAACAACTAACATCAGTGTATCAATGCAAGGTTGCTTAAGCTACCGAAGGCCTAATAATGCTGAGAGAAGCATTTATGTGGGGGACGGAAAATCGGTAGATGTGGAAGCTATAGGCATATTTAGATTATTATTGTGTACTGGATATTATTTGGATTTGAAAGACACCTTTATTGTACCGTCATTTAAACGGAACTTAATTTATGTTTCTTATTTGGACAAATCTGGTTATTCTTATTCATTTGGAAATAATCAGTTTACTTTATCTTTAAATTCAAATATGATTGGAACTGGTTCACTTATGACTTATGACAATCTATATTTACTTTATACTATAGCATCAATCCTTGAATGCGGAATTACGAGGTACTAAATGTAAAATTAAAAAATCTGGTGTATTATGGCATAAACGTTTGGATCACATCTCTAGAAATAGAGTTGAAAGACTTGTGTCAGAATGGATTCTTGATTCTATTGACTTATCAGGTTTAGTTGTTTGTGTTGAATGCATTAAAGGTAAATAAACCAAACCTAAGAGACCAGGTGCATATAGAGCTACAGACGTCTTATAATTGATATATACAGATATTTGTGGATCATTTCCTACACCTTCATGGAATGGTCAACAATACTTCATATCATTCATAGACGATTACTCTAGATATGGATACTTATGTATCTAATACATGAAAAATCTCAGTCTTTAGGATGTGTTCAAAGCATTTAAAGTTGAAATTGAAAATATGATAAAAAGCGTGGAGGGGAATATTACGACAGAAATGATGACTCAGGTGAATAATGTTCAGGACCATTTGCTTTATACATAGAGGAGTATGAAATTGTCCCTCAATATATAATGCCCCTGAGTCATATAGCATAAATAGCATAGCTGAAAGACGAAACCGTACACTCAAGGACATGGTAA
Organism: Musa acuminata AAA Group; assembly: GCF_036884655.1. NCBI lineage: Eukaryota > Viridiplantae > Streptophyta > Magnoliopsida > Zingiberales > Musaceae > Musa > Musa acuminata. The sequence goes on from NC_088336.1 coordinate 20,449,949, forward strand.
GAATATGATTTCTAAGGAGAGGTTACAGCTTAACTTTTGCTGTATCCAGGTGATTTGCACTTACAGTTTATTATATTATTTTAATTATCCGAGTGGAGTATTTATTTGAACTGTGAAGCTCCTACTTTATAGTACCCAAAAACCATCTATGCTGACTATGATCTGACCATGCCTATTCTATGGCGGCACAAGTGTCAACACTGGCAAGTTTTGTGTATTCACCAATGAACTCTCAAAGGTCAAGATGCATCTTCTTTTATTACTCACAAGACTCCTTGAAGTTGTTTCATTCTTGTCTCCAGCACACATGTTAAAGCATCAAAGAAGCATCTCGTTTTGGCTTTAGCTTACCTTTCTAGACATGTATTTGGAAATAACTGCATGAATTAAAGCTGGTGTAGCTAGTAAGTTACAAGAACTGGATCATTGATTCATGCTCAAGATATTTTTTGTCATGGTAGTTCAGACAAGAGCTTCTCCTGATTAATATATATAGGTAACAAAGTCTGCTTTCTTTCTGATCGTTACTACATTTGTTAACAAGTTAAAATATTAGATCTATAGTTTGTTTATTTCAAGTGTCTTCTGGTTTTTCACATTCTTTTCCCTCGTTAAAAGTAAATTTAATGGACTGTCTCCGATGTTTGTTTGCGATAGTCGTAAGAATATATATCTGTTTAGTACAGCACTATGATAGATCACAATTTAATCTTCTCTGATTGTTTAAGTCTATATCGATGAGGAAGATAATCTATGAGAAATTATTTTCCCTGATAGAGAAGACAAAGTTGTCAAAGTAGCCTTGACTATTCTGGAAGACTGTAGTAAGGGATGAAAGTAAAGAATCAATTGTAGTCCTTTAGTGTCATAACAGATCATTTAATACAGCTGGGCATAACTTTTCTCTAAAAAAAAGTACAATATACACAAACAAATGCCATGTTTGATCATTTGGAACTCACCATCTTTCCTCTGCCACAGGATTGTGAGCGGAGAGCAATTGGCAAATTGTTCCATCATAAGTTGGTAGATCATTCTTCACCGGTCCTTTGAGAAGATAATTTTAGATTCTTCAGTCTCATACTAAGTTTGGAAGGTAGGAACAGACAGCTTGACCACCAGAGACTCCTCGAATCAATGCTCAGCTACAAAGGGAGGGAGGAAGAACCAGATATGGATTTAATTCCTAGAAGAGCAGAGGCTCTTCATGCGGATTTTGTTGCAGAGCAAGGATCTTTTCTTTTTTGTTTTTCATAAGTCAACCTTTCTTGCTGTTTGTTGTATTCTCATTTTATTTTAATATATTTTTTTCTCATTCATGGTTCGCTTTTTGTATTAGCGTTAGTCGCCATAAACAAAGCAGAAGCATTAGTGTAATTACATAGATTGAGATGAAACTGGGAATCAACCAAAATATTTTCTTTCCCTTTAGGTCAGAACCGTGGTGAGACCATGGTGGACATGACAGGCAATGTAGGTTCGACCTGGCATTTGTGCCTCAGTAGGTTTACCTTAACATGATTGTGCAGCATATTTTTCCTCTCTCATAAATTTTTAGTAGATACACATCAATAAAAGTAACAACATTCAGGAGGCATTCCCATAAGTTTCGACGAGGTGTTAATAAAAAACCATAAATCTTGTTATAGATGTTGAAAGGAAATTTTATGTCATTCTTTTGCTACATGGTTGTAGGTGTTGGGTCCAGTCCATGTGGGCTTGGACAATTTGGGCCATAAGCCCAAATCAACTAATTGGAGATTAGAGAGAACGAAATTAGGGTGAGATTAGTGTAAGAGCGTGTGGCGACTTGCAGAGAAAAGAGGAGAGAGAAAGTAAGGTTTCTGAGTTTTTCTGCTTGACGATCGGTAGCCAAACGTTGTCAGTTTCGGCCCAAATTTTATGTGGAGAATCCTTGCAGCAAACTCTACAATCCTAACGATGTTGATCTACAGTTTACCCTCTCTAAGGTACTTTTCTGCGATATCTACTTTGTGAGACCTAAAATTCTATTTGGAGGAGATCCACCTATGTGCTGAAGATATGCTATTCTTGAGCCAAGATCTATGTTCTTGATGTTATTATGATCCTCTAGTTATTCTAGAGAAGACCTGTTGTAAACCTGTTATCATTATTATTGATAGTAGAAGTTTGAGGTGGACTACGGTCCCGTGGTTTTTCCCACATTGGATTTTCCACGTTAAAAAGATTTGGTCTCACTGTGTGATTGATTTATTGCTCTATTGTTTATGCTGTGCTGATTGATATTAGCATTTTGATATCAAGTTGGTATTTTGATGAGGAACCTATTTTGATACACAAAGAGGGAAAAGAATTATTCCGCATTAACAGGTTTCTTCCCAACAAGTGGTATCAGAGCATCAGGTTGTTTGGTGCTAGTTTTCTTGTGTGATTGAAATGGAGCAGTCTGATGGTATGATTAAATTGAACTCATCAAATTATTCCACTTGGAGGCGTCTGATGGAAGATTTGCTCTATTGCAAAGATTTGTATAAGCCTATCAAGGTTAAAGATAAACCTTCTATTATGGACCATGAAGAATGAGAAGTTCAACATAGAAAAGCTATTGCCTATATTAGAAGATGGATGGATATAAACTTGCATATTTCAGATGAAATCAGAGCTGATGTTGTTTATCAAAGGTTAGAAAATCTCTTTGCGAAAAAGACAGTGGGAAATAGAATTTCTCTCCTCAGAAGGCTTGTAAATTTGAAGTATAAAGATGGTGGTAACATTGTTGAGCACATAAGCCTATTTCAGAGTCTTGCAAACAAGTTGGTTGCTATGAAAATGAATATAGATGATGAGATGCAGGGATTATTACTTCTCAGCTCTTTACCAGAAAGTTGGGAAATGTATGTGGTGACTATTTGTAACTCCACGTCAGAGGGGACTCTAACCATAGATATGGTTAAAGACAGTTTGCTAAATGAAGATGCAAGAAGGAAAGAACAGGGTGAATCTTCTTCTGGTGCATTTGTTACTGAAAAACAAGAAAGACGTGGAAAAAGTCATAGCAGAAATCCATATGGTTATAGAGGAAGATCCAAGTCTAGAAGAGATATCAAATGTTTTCACTGTAATAGGCCAGGTCACATGAAGAAAGAGTGTAGGTTTTGGAAGCGAGAACAGAATGAAATGAAGAAAAATGAGAAAGAGATCAATACAGTTGCTGCTGAAGATAATATCACTATTGTCTGTGATGAAGGTTGTGTTAGCCTTGTAGCTCAGGATAGTAATTGGGTAATTGACTCTGGTGCTTCATTTCATGTTACTTCTCATGGTGATTTCTTTAGATCTTACAGTGCTGGTGATTTTGGTAATGTCAGAATGAGAAACAATGGTACATCTAAGATTGTGGGTATTGGAGATATTTGCTTGGAGACTAGTATTGGGAGCAAATTGATACTCAAAGTTGTAAGGCATGTTCCAGATATTCGTCTTAACTTGATATCTACAGGTAGACTTGATGATGAGGGCTTTGCACATTATTTTGGTGAAAGTAAATGGAAACTCACTAAAGGTTCTCTAATTGTGGCAAAAGGAAAGAAGATTAACTCTTTTTATGTCATGGAAGCTAAGCTACACAAAGGAGAGATTAATGCAATTCGAAAAGGTGAAAGTATAGATCTTTGGCATAAGAGGCTTGGACATATCAACGAGAAGGGACTTCAAACTCTTGCTAGAAAGCAGTTCTTACCAGAGTTGCAAAGTACATCTCTTAAATCTTGTGATTATTGCTTAGCTGGAAAAACACATAGAGTTACATTTCAGACATATCCATCATCTAGAAGATCTGATGTTATTGATTTAGTTCATACTGATGTTTATACTATGCAAACTAGAACTCTTGGAGGTGCTCTTTATTTTGTACTTTTATTGATGACCATTCTAGAAAAGTTTGGGCTTTTGCTTTGAAATCTAAAGATCAGGTACTCGATGCTTTCAAGGAGTTTCATGTCAATGTTGAAAGAGAAACTGGCAGAAAGCTAAAGTGTGTTCGATCAGATAATGGTGGCGAGTACAGGGGTCCTTTTGAGAATTATTGCAGGTTCCATGGTATCAGGCTTGAGAAAACAGTTCCTAAAACTCCTCAACAGAACGGTGTGGCAGAAAGGATGAACAGAACCATTGAAGAAAGGATTAGATGTATGCTTTCCCACGCCAATTTACCAAAGTCATTTTGGGTGGAGGCTATGAGAACTATAGTTGACCTGATAAATCTTTCTCCATCAGTTCCTCTGCAAGGTGATGTTCCAGAGAGAGTATGGAGAGGAAAAGATATATCTTATAATCATTTGAGAGTCTTTGGGTGTAAAGCATTTGTTCATATTCCCAAAGATGAGAGGTCCAAGCTTGATAATAAGGCAAAAGCATGTATCTTCTTGGGATATGGTTATGAAGAGTTTGGGTACAGATTATGGGATCCAGTGAACAAGAAGATTATTAGAAGCAGAGATGTTGTGTTTCTTGAAGACCAATTGTTTGATGATGGTGATAATGTTGAGAAGCCAGAAACCTCTATTTATATTCCTTGGAGTTTGGGTCCAATTCCTTCACCTGTAGTTCATGATGATCATGGGGGAGATGAACAAGAAGATTGTGGTGAGAATACTAGTGATGATACACCTACAGTTGATGATGCTGAACCAACTGAACAGGCACCTCCACCACCAGTTGAGATTCTATTGAGAAGATCCACTAGAGAGCGACAACCCTCTACCAGATATCCTCCATATGAGTATGTTATGCTTACTGACGGGGGAGAGCCAGAAACTTACCAAAAAGCTATTCTACATGAGAATAAGAGTGAGTGGGTTAAAGCCATGCAAGAAGAGATGAGATCCTTGCTTGAGAACCACACCTATGACTTGGTAAAGCTGCCGAAAGAGAAGAAAGCTCTCAAGAATAAGTGGGTTTATAAATTGAAGACTGAAAATAATAGCTCACAATACAAGGCACGACTAGTTGTGAAAGGATTCAGTCAAACGAAAGGTATTGACTTTGAAGAAATATTTTCTCCGGTTGTGAAAATGTCCTCTATCCGAGTTGTTCTTGGTTTGGCTGCCCGCTTGAATTTAGAAGTTGAGCAACTTGATGTAAAAACAGCATTTCTTCATGGTGACTTAGAAGAAGAAATTTACATGGAGCAACCAGAAGGTTTCAAAGCCAAGGGAAAAGAAAATCTGGTATGTAAGCTTAGGAAAAGCTTATATGGACTCAAACAGGCACCTAGACAGTGGTACAAGAAGTTTGATTCCTTTATGATGAGCCAAGGGTATGATAGAACCACATCTGATCATTGTGTGTTTATGAAGAAATTTTCAGATGATGATTTTATTATTTTACTGCTATATGTTGATGATATGTTGATTGTTGGCCATGATGTTGGAAAAATTGAAAAGCTTAAAAGAGAGCTAAGTAAGTCTTTTGCCATGAAAGACTTAGGATCGGTGAGACAAATACTTGGCATGAAGATTCTTCGTGATAGGAAGAAAAGGAAGATTTGGCTATCTCAGGAGACTTACATTGAAAAGGTTCTTGAAAGATTCAACATGAGTAAAGCCAAAGCAGTTTGTTCTCCACTTGTAGGTCATTTCAAGCTGAGTTCAAAACAATGTCCTACAAGTGAGAAAGAAAAAAAAGAAATATCCAGAGTGCCTTACTCATTTGCAGTAGGCAGTTTGATGTATGCTATGGTTTGTACTAGGCCAGATATAGCTCATGCAGTTGGAGTTGTTAGCCGATTTCTCTCAAATCCTGGAAAGGAACATTGGGCAGCAGTGAAATGGATATTAAGATATCTAAGAGGTACTTCCAGGTTGTGTTTATATTTTGGTGATGATGAACCTGTGTTAGAAGGGTACACAGATGCAGACATGGCAGGTGATACTAATTCCATGAAGTCCACTTCGGGATTCTTGATGACATTTGCAGGAGGAGCAGTCTCTTGGCAGTCTAAGTTACAGAAGTGTGTTGCTCTATCAACCACAGAAGCAGAATACATAGCAGTTACTGAAGCCTGCAAGGAAGCTTTATGGATGAAAAAGTTTCTACAAGAATTGGGCTTGAAACAGGAAGGATATACTGTTTACTGTGACAGTCAGAGCGCTATTCACCTCTCCAAGAATTCAACATACCATTCTAGATCCAAGCATATTGATGTGAGATATCACTGGATTCGTGATGTGCTTGAGATGAAAGAATTACAGTTGGAAAATGTGCATACCAATGATAATGGTTTAGATATGTTGACAAAGTCTTTGCCTAAGAAGAAGCTTGAAGCATGTCAGCGAAGAGCGGGCTTGATACAGCCCATCATATGAGCTGGAGGGGGAGAATTGTTGGGTCCAGTCCATATGTGGGCTTGGACAATTTGGGTCATAAGCCCAAATCAACTAATTGGAGATTAGAGAGAACAAAATTAGGGTGAGATTAGTGTAAGAGCGTACGGCGGCGTGCAGAAAAGAGGAGAGAGAAACAAAGAGAGAAAGTAAGGTTTCTGAGTTTTTCTGCTTGACGATCGGTGGCCAAACGTTGTCAGTTTCAGCCCAAATTTTATGTGGAGAATCCTTGCAGCAAACTCTACAATCCTAACGGTGTTGATCTGCAGTTTACCCTCTCTAAGGTACTTTCCTGCGATATCCACTTTGTGAGATCTAGAATTCTCTTTGGAGGAGATCCACCTATCTACTGAAGATATGCTATTCTTGAGCCAAGATCTATGTTCTTGATGTTATTCTGATCCTCTAGTTATTCTAGAGAAGACCTACTGTAAACCTGTTATCATTATTATTGATAGTAGAAGTTTAAGGTGGACTACGGTCCCGTAGTTTTTCTCACATTGGGTTTTCCACGTTAAAAAGATTTGGTCTCACTGTGTGATTGATTTATTGCTCTATTGTTTATGCTGTGCTGATTGATATTAGCATTTTGATATCAAGTTGGTATTTTGATGAGGAACCTATTTTGATACACAAAGAGGAGGGAAAAGAATTATTCCGCATTTCTTCCCAACAGTAGGTATGTATGATGTAAATCTCACTATTCATCTTTCTTTATTTCTCCACAAACATTATATGTATTTCTTCAAACTAAATACAATGAGTTCAAATTTAGTTTAAACTAGATAGATATTATATGTATTTCTACTGGATGGATCCTTCATCATACAGTATGGAGGTCGGATTGAATCAACTAAATACAAGGAGTTCAACAACAATCAACTTTTATCTTTTGCGATAAATTAATTGAAGTGATCTTGCATCCGACAACCTCTTCTTTATAGCTTTTCCTTTACAGCTTGCACGAGATAGAGAATGCTGTTTGCATGAATGCCGCGGAATGAAGACCATGGAGAACAATAAAGCGACTAACTAACTGGGAGCTTGCTTGGGACGATGGAGATTCTTGATTTGTTTCTTGTGCCGACGGTAAGGCAGATTCCAATAGTGTGTTGGTGGTATTAGTGGCACAACCTTTATTCTTGCGTGCAACTTTCTCGAGAAGAAACCGAATAAAGAGCTTGATTAAAGGTGTGCGTTACAATGGCGGGGTACGTCCTCGTGGTCGTGTTCGTTCGATGGTTAAGGCAGATAGATGCCAAGAGTAATATAGAGCTCCACTAAAAGGTGAGGCGAGCGAACTCCGAGACTCCCACCCGACATACTACACACAAAGAAGAAGAAAAGGAGGAGTGAGATCTGAACCATACATGGCGGTGTCGTCCGATTTGAAGTTCGTACTATTGGAAATACTACCGACGCCTGAACTGATGGCGCAAGGACGGGAGCTCCGTATCCAAAATCACCTGGAGATGGTTCACGATTGCATCTGGGCCCTCAATGCGGTGATCATAGATGCCCAGATGCGAGCGTTGAAGGAGCCGGAAGTGGAGGAGTGGGTGAACGACGTCGGGATAGCCGTCGCGGACGTTGAAGACCTGCTCCACAGCATCCTAGGCTGGCAACCGAGGGGAGCGGCGGCATCCAATCTCTTGTCGTGCTCCTTCCCCAACGTCGACGGAGTAGCATCTCGCCATGCTATTCTACTAGAGATGGAGGAGAAGGCACGCAGGTTGAATTACCTCGTGAGGAGAGGGTCTTCGCTATGCCTTCGAAAGGAGATGATGGATTCTACATATCCACGACGAGAAGAAGAAGAAGAAAAAGAAGAGTACTTCAAAATCTTGAGAGAAGAGATGGTGGGAAGAGACGACGAAGTAGAAAAAATCATAGATAAAATCGGTCGGAAGCGGCGACGACGATCCAACTCTGTGCATGATGATGATGGGCTTTGGTACTTCCTCCTATCCGGCCCATTTTTGGTGGGGAAGACATCCATCGCTCGCATGGTTTACCACCATCCATGGGTCAGCAAGCACTTTGATCGTCGAGTCTGGATTGATGGGTCCAAAGTATCTTCCTTCGACGCCATGTGGGTCATCAAAGAATTTATGAGATCGATTGCTGGGGAGCCATGCGAGGACGTCTGGCTGTTTTATGATCGATTCGGTGGAAGCCACAGATACTTAATCATCCTAGATGACTTCTTTATTGGGTTGGATGAGCAGGACAAGTTATTTCAATTGGAGCACTTTTTCCTTCTCATGGGTAAACCGGGCAGCTTAGTGATGCTCATCGGTGATTACAATCTCGATGATATATTTTTTTTACGTTCACGACATGCTTTCTTAAGACAATCTGTTAATACTATATCGGAAGACAATTGGGTAAAATTATTCATGAGACACGCACTGAGCCATCCTGATCAGGCCGGGGTAGTGGAGGAATGGATGCTAGTTTCATTCGCCCGGAGACTTCATCGTTATTTCAGTTTGTATCCTCTGTATGCCAAGATGTTGGGATTGATATTTAGATACACTGAGATGAGTCGATGGCAAGAAGAAATAGATGCTCTGTGTAGGACGGAGCAAATATAATACAATCAGCATTTGAATTTGATGTTTCTATATTATCTTTCTCCAATATTTGCACGACAATGCCTGTATCAGTTGTTGATTCCACAGGATTACATCTCTGGCCACGTTGACTTGTTGCACGTGCTCGCTGCTGAAGGCATTCCACGCAAAGAGAAGACAAAGCCTACAACATCAATAGAATTGATGAAAAGTGCCTCAGAGCGACCTAACTTGAGGGCGATGGTTGGTCGAGATTCCACAATCCCACAATAGTATTTTAGTTTGATGCTCCTATATTATCTTTCTCTAGTATTTACACGATCATACTTGTATCAATTGTATTCCACAGTTTGACATCCCCCCCCATCCCAACTTTTCCCGCGAAGAGATGACAAAGAGTACAATAAAATTGATAAGTAATGCCTTGGAGCGATGCTACTTCCGGATGAGGGTTGGTCGAGATTCTACAATCCCACAACAATGTCTTCATCTACACTTGCTCGTGGATTCCCGTACATCCGCATTTCCCACGAGCTTATCTGCAAAAGTAAACAACAAGTTGAGAACCCTATCTTTGCATAGGGAGGAGGAGATGGTTCTTAAACAACAGCCATGTCAGATCACAGATATCTCGGCAACCATGTTTGCAAATCTTATCCATCTACGCATCTTGCATTTAGGTGATACAAGGATCCAACAATTTCCTCACACGGTTGGCAAGTTACTAAACTTGAGATACCTCAACCTTTCTAAGAGTGAAATCCAGGTACTTCCTGTATCCTTATGTAACCTTCGAAATTTACGAGTTCTAAATTTAGCTTGGTGTGAGAAGCTTTGGAGACTACCTAGACGGATCTACAATCTTAGGAGTCTACAGATCATGAAGTTAGCTTTTTGTGCAAGGCTTCAAAGGTTGCCCAAATCAATCACCGGCCTTGCGAATCTACAAGAATTAGACCTCGAAGGTTGTCATGACCTCATCGAATTACCCGAGAATTTTCGTAACCTGAGAAAATTGACATACCTGAATATAATCAAGTGTCGCTCTTTGACACGAATGTCGGCAGAATTAGAGCAAATGCATAACCTTCAAATGTTATTTGGATATCCTATTAGTACAATCGGTAGTATTAAAGATGTCATCTCAGAGTTGCAATCTCTAATAGGTCTCGAAAAACTTGATTTGTGGAATCTCCAAATCGTCTCAAAACTAAAGGATGCTTCCACTCCTCCAATGCTGTTGCAAGAAGTACTACCAAAGCTCAAACATTTGGCACTGCATTGGAAATGGGATAATATGAATGATGTCGAGAAAGCTTCTGATGTCACATCGTTGCAGGTACTTGAGGGCCTCCAACCTAATATATATTTGTCAAAACTAGAAATCGTTTCATATGCTGGTAAGGACTTCCCCGTATGGATGAATGATGTGAATTTCTATCTCTATAATTTGACGGAGATCAGATTGGTCAATCTCCGGAGATGTGAAAGGCTGCCACTACTCGGGGAACTAGTTCATCTCAAGATTGTTGAGATAAGCGGCATGGATTCAATCACTGTTGCAACATTCCATACTTATTATTCCGAGAGAATAATAAGGTTAGATAAACTAATTTTCTCTGAAATGCCTCAGCTAGAAAAATGGGAAGAACCAACAGACAAATGGGCAGGACCAAGAGAAGTAAATGTTGAATGGGACACTGAAGAATTGACACTGATACAGTGCCCAAAATTGAGGACATGGGAGTCGAACCTGAGGGTGAGAAAGTTGAACATTTGGTTGAACAATGAGATGCTATGGCATTGTCAATCCGTGGGTTGGTTGAGACTCATCAGCCGTATAGACGAGTTGACGATTGTTGGATGCCATGAGCTGATGTGTTTGCCACAAGTTTTACGGTCGAATCGATGGGTCATCCAGTTGACCATTATTCGCTGCAATAAATTGGTCTCTATACCAGATTGGCTGGTAGAAATCGTATCTCCACAATCTTTGTTTATATCTGGTTGCACTGAGCTGTCATACATACCACCGCAACTCAAACACATGGCCACATCTTCGACTACAACATAGTGGTTGTCCCAAGCTACGGTTCTAATGATTTCTACTTGAAGTGACACCCCTCTTGCTTTAATCTCTGCAGCTACAACCTGGTACGCATACAAATATTTTAGCTCTTTGCTATGCCCTCTTTATACTTCTTTATCTGATCTCTGTTTTTTGCAATATAAATGAAGTACTCCATATGCATGCGTGCATGCAAGATGTTGTCCCATCGATGGTGTCACGCTATGCATCGAGAGAGAAATAAATGAACAATCGTTTGATATTCTGCGATGATAAACACCAATGCAATTGATTCTATATGGGAATGTGTATACGAAATTTGTACCTATTTGATGTAATTGATGTAGTTGATTAAACAACATCGTTGATGCCTATTGTTGTTGTTGTTGTTGTTTTTAAATCATCTAATACAATAACTGGTCTATCTATTACTGTTGTGTTGCATCTTTGAACTCATGCATGTGGATAACGTGAAATGGATGAAGGTTTTTGATTCATTCAACGTTTTATTTATGTGGTTTTATCAAGTATATAAGTATAATGTGTTGGAAATTTTCATGAGTTAAATAAATAGAGTAGTCTAAATAAATAGAATAGCCTCTCCTCATATGACTAAAAGAATCACGTTAACCTATAACCCAAAAAACTTATGTTTTTAAGTTGAATTAATGTTTGATATGATATATGTTAATTTTAAGCAGTTTGATTTAGATTCGTTATTGTAAGATTTTTGATATGGTACGAGAGATAACGTTAGTGGGAAAAAAATTGAATGAGTAAAAAAAATGATCTAAATGATAAAGAAATAAGAAATTAAGCTATGGTTTGATTGAATCAAGATGAACTATCACGAAATAGAGCCAATGTAGCATTGAAAAATATTCATACTTTTAAGGGTAATGGGAAAACAACCCAAACTTAATATGAAAAGTTATTTAAAATATTCAAACATATAAATAAGGGAAGATGTTGAAAATATTTAATGTATAAATAAAAAATTAAAAATATTGACGTGAGTAAGATGAAAAAAGATAGATAAATAGATAGAATAGTCTAATATGGCTAAAAATTAACAAGTTCAAGTTATGTTTGATCCAGCTTAAATTTTTTGGATTGAATTGATGTCTAACTTAATATATATTAATTATAATTAATTTGACTCAACTCATCGTCATTTATTTTTGACATAATATATATCGAAAACGATGCAACGAGAGTCTTGTCATATGTTGGATGTGCCCCCATGCAAACATGCCTCTGCTTATCTTGACGAAAGGAATCATTGGATGCAGACATCAAGAAAATAGATGTTTTGGTGAATGTAATTAATTTCTGTCACAGTCTCACAAACTTGGCAAGCATGCAGACATCAGGTCGTGTTTGGATGATTCATTAGTGCATAGTCATGTTTGGATGCTCTCTTATACGGGAAACAATGTTGTTCACTCACAAATTCATACGAAATATGATAATTAAAGTAACAAATTATCATCCTTCGAGAGTGACACCATGATAAATATATACTCTAATCAAAACAAACACCATAGATAGTGGCGAGAGTGTGAAAGACTAAACGTACTACAACGAGTTATGTTCACTTGTAAAGGCCTTCAAAGTAGTCCAACATTGGGTGTGGGCTGAGTTGTCCGAGTCACCATCCTTCTTTAGGAGGTTGTGTCAATGGATCAATTCCTATTAGGTCAGCCAAGAAGAAATAAACATGATAAAATCGAGCCCAAACTTGATTCATTATATTAGATCAAACAAAACATGAACACTAAGACGAACTATTGCTGTTGGATTCACATGAAACAACCCATGTGAGGTGATCAATTAAACATGCAAGACAAATGTCGAGGTCGCGCTGCAATTTGAAGTCTAAATATTTTAGCAACAAGGAGGAGATACATGCCGCGTGAAACGAGAAAGTAATGCGTAATGGGTGGTAGAATTTTGTAGTCAAATCAAATTGTAGGTTTGAGTGGGACACGTCGAGAGAACAAAAACATGTAATTTACAAGTTTAGGTAGATTAAACATGTCGATAATTAGAACTATAGGAGGTGGTAGAGAAGGAAATGGGGGAGGGTGGTGGGTAAGTAACGGCGGCGGCAGGCAGGTTGGCAGGCCAAAATGCATGTCTCCATCGGGCGTGATTGTTGCATGCATGAGCTGCTCTCTCCTCGTGGCCTCCTACATGTGCTCGTGTTTCGTGGCTGCCCTAATCATAGACCGCATGCATGCACGTAGTACGACCGATGACGATGACCGAGAGAGATAGAGAGAGAGAGAGAGAGAGAGAGAGAGAGAGCATTTTACGTGAAAGGAAAAAGAAATAGATGTGATAGGATTAATTTTGATGACCTGATGAGATCGATCAGACATAATTTTTCAATATTATCGTGTGTGAAAAAGAAAAAGACGTTGAGAATTAATTATTTATATCTTATATCTCTTATTTCCTTAGATAAAAGATTTTATCGAAGAATTTTCTTTTCAAATGCATAAAATACTTGTATCACTTATCTCTTATACTTTTGTATCTTAAATCTCTTATTTCTATCGGCGAAAGATAAAACTCCTACGATAGTCAAGATATTGTTTGTTCCTTCATCGTAGACAAAAAAATGTTAATGATTGACTTAAGAGCTCTAGCTTAATTCCATGAGTTCAAAATGTAAAAAAAAAATAGAAACATGCCTAGAGATAAGTTTTATATATTAGTGAGATTATAATCATCAATTTAATGAGGGAGTGTTGCCTTGTTGATGTGGTTCACACAGTTTATGCGTCATGCATAGTTTGTGCATCATGAACACCAAGTTGATTGAGCTGCATACGTCGAATTAGATTTACCGAAAATAATGATCATAATCTCTCTAAAAACTTAGCATTTCCAAGAATCGCAAGAGTTGATAGTTGCACCGAAGAAATCTATGCATACATAGTGTTATACAACTTAGAAGAAATGTGATCTTATTCTTATCAACTTGAGTATATCAATTGTCTTATAAGGCTTTTGTTCTGATATCAATCGTTGATCTAATGAGATAACAAATCTATTAACTTTTTAAGTCTTGAACCGCTGTTTTAAAATAATATAAGTTACTAGTGGTGTTAGTTTGGCAAGTCCCATAGTCCCACATCGGGAAAATCAAACTTGTTATCTCCTATTGGAATTATAAATAAGGGTCTGGGCTTTGAAGTCAGAGGCACCACAAGAAAACCTAAGTATTTGCTTTGGGTTTAAGTCCACACTCAGTTAAATAGTTTGGGCTTATTGATGAGGTTTTTCTTGTTTAGTATTTTCGGGTGTTTTATGGCCTAGGAACATCTTCCTAAGGCATTTGTAATTGTCCCTCTTTTGCAGTAGTAATTTGCTCATCTTTCGTCCGTGGATGTAGGTCAAAGTCAATTGACCGAACCACGTATATCTGGTGTTCTGGTGTTCTTGTCTCGCTTTTATTCTTTCCGTTTTATTGTCTTGTTGGGTTGCCAAAATTACCTTGTGGTAAATATCCTGAGGCTAGCTCTAACAAACTGGTATCAGAGCCTGGTTTCGGGATCTTTTGGCAACGATGACAATAACAAAGATTGTTGTCAAGAAATTCGACAGAAATGTTAACTTCGGCTTGTGACAACTCAAGATGGAGGCCATTCTAGTTCAAGACGGAGTTGATTTGGTACTACAGGGAGCCGAGAGCATTCCAGATGATATGTCAAAAGAAGAGCTTGCGGGTATGGATAAGAAGGCCCGATCAAGCATCATTCTAAATCTCTCTGACGAGGTTTTACGGGAGGTAGCTACAGAGACTACGACTAAGAGCATGTGGGACAAGCTTAAAGCCTTGTACATGAAGAGAATAGTGGAGAATCGTCTCTACTTGAAGCAGAGTCTATATATGCTTCAGATGACTGAAGGTACATCTATACTCTCACATCTTGATAAGTTTGATTCTTTGGTTATGGATTTGGAGAATATAGATGCAAAAATTGATGATGAGGATAAGGCTTTGTTACTCTTGTGTTCTCTTCCCCAATCTTTTAAGCATTTCCGTGATACTTTGATTTATGGAAAAGAAACAGTTTCGTATCAAGAAATTAAATCTACACTGAAATCTAAGGAGCAGATAGACAGGAATATCACTGGGGAAAGTAGAGAGAATCAGGCTGAGGGTTTGGTTGTTAGGGGGAGAATGGATAAAAGAGAATTTGACAGTAGTAGATCTAAATCTAGATCTAAATCCAGACATAGAAATTTGGAATGCAGATATTGTCATAAAATGGGGCACATTAAGACTGATTGCTTTAAATTGAAAAATAAATTAAAGCAAAAGGGAAAACTTATTGAGAAAACTACTGAGTCCGCTGAAGCTAGTGTAGCAATAGGGAATGTTGAAAATATTTTCTTTGCTACTGATGACAGGACGATGTCTAAAAATGAATGGATTTTAGATTCGGGTTGTTCTTATCACATGTGTCCCAATAGGGATTTGTTTTCCACATATGAATCTTGTAATGGTGGAATTGTTTTGATGGGCAATAATGCCGCATGTGATGTTGTTGGTAGAGGAACAATCCGAATTAAAATGCATGATGGTATTGTGAGGACGCTCACTAATGTTAGACATGTTCATGATTTAAAAAAAATCTCATCTCTTTAGGCACCCTAGAGGCCCTTGAGTGTAAATACACAGCTGAAGGTGGAGTTATGAAAGTTTCTAGAAGTGCTCTTGTTGTTATGAAAGCTTGTAAGTCTGGTAGCTTGTATATTCTGCAGGGAACTACTGTCACAGGTTCGGTTGTAGTTTCGTCATCATCATTATCGGATTCTGACATCACCAAATTATGGCATATGCGTTTGGGTCATTTGAGCGAAAAAGGTTTGAGCATATTGAGCAAAAGGGGTCTACTTTGCGGACAGAGTACTAGGCCACTTGATTTTTGTGAACACTGCATTTTTGGAAAGCAGAAAAGAGTTAGCTTCACTTCTCCGACAGTTCACAAAACGAAAGGTACTCTTGACTATATTCATTCAGACCTTTGGGGTCCAGCTCATGTTCAATCTAAGGGTGGTGCCAGGTATATGTTGACTTTCATTGACGATTATTCCAGGAAAGTTTGAGTTTATTTTCTGAAGCATAAAAATGATGTTTTTCTAACATTTAAACAATGGAAGGCTTTGATTGAGAAGCAAATAGGTAAACATATTAAGCAGCTTCGAACAGATAATGGCATGGAATTTTGTGAAGGTGACTTTGAAGAATTCTGCAAAAATAAAGGAATCGTTCGGCATCGCACTGTTAGGATGACGCCTCAGCAAAATGGTGTGGCCGAACGTATGAACAGAACACTCTTGGAGAGAGCGAGGTGTATGATCTCAAATGCAGGGTTGACAAAGGACTTTTGGGCAGAGGCGATTAATATGGCCTATTACGTTGTCAACCGCGCTCCTTCTGCAGCACTTAACTTTAAAACTCTGGAGGAAGTTTGGTTAGGTACTCCTGCTGATTATTCTGATTTAAAATTTTTTGGGTGTCCAACATACATGCATATAAATGAAGGAAAATTCAAGCCTCGAGCTAAAAAGTGCATTTTCCTTGGGTATGCTTTTGGGGTGAAAGGATACAGATTATGGTATTCTGATCCCAAATCCCCAAAATTTATAATCAGTAGAGATGTTACTTTTGATGAATTGTTTATGTTATCTTTCAAAGAGGATTCTACTAGTTGTACAAATGGTAGTGCACAGAAGCAAGTGGAGCTTGAGATTGGTAGTTCAGATTCTTTTAAGTCGAACTCTTCTACTCAAAGAATGCCAGTAGGTGGTCCCGAGTCTACTGACGCAGATGATCCAAAGGAAGAGCAATATTCCATAGCCAAGGATAGACCATGGAGAGAAATTCGACCACCACAAAGATATGCAAATTTGGTTGCATATGCTTTGTCTGTTGCAGAAGAGACAAGTGAAGTTGGTGATCCTATTTCCTACTCAGATGCAGTTTCTTGTGATAATTCCACTAAGTGGTTGATTGCAATGAATGAAGAAATTGAGTCTCTCAATCAGAATAGAACTTGGGATCTTGTAAAGCCGCCTTCGAATAAGAAAATTGTTGGATGTAAATGGGATACCATTGCTGAGGGAAAGGTCCTTGTTCAGAAAATTCATACGAAGGACAATCCAGTTGATATGCTTACGAAGCCTCTTCTAGTTTACAAGTTCAAGCAGTGCTTGGACTTGGTTGGAGTTCATTGTTGGTGATTGCCCATTGGGGCTTTTATGAAGAAGGTGGAGCAAGTTTTGTTGGGACATGCCAAGGTGGAGATTTGTTAGTTTGGCAAGTCCCATAGTCTCACAACGGAAAAATCAGACTTGTTATCTTCTATTGGAATTATAAATAAGGGTTTGGGCTTTGAAGTTAGAGGCACCACAAGAAAACCTAAGTATTTGCTTTGGGTTTAAGTCCACACTCAATTAAATAGTTTGGGCTTATTGATGAGGTTTTTCTTGTTTAGTATTTTCGGGTGTTTTATGGCCTAGGAACATCTTCCTAAGGCATTTGTAATTGTCCCTCTTTTGCAGTAGTAATTTGCTCCTCTTTCGTCCGTGGATATAGGTCAAAGTCAATTGACCGAACCACGTATATCTGGTGTTCTAGTGTTCTTGTCTCGCTTTTATTCTTTCCGTTTTATTGTCTTGTTGGGTTGTCAAAATTACCTTGAGGTAAATTTTATGGGACTAGCTCTAACAAGTGGTACGACTATTAACCTTCCTACGTGAGACTAACTTAAGATATTACAACATGATTATGATTCGTTTTTTGGCTTGAGATACGTAAATTCATGCATCTTCATGTAGGCACACCACAATTACTGCAAGGTGTTTTTGCTCTCATATTACATGACATGGATGAGGCGCCAACCCTAACATGATACATGGTTGATGTTATTTATGGCGATGATGACAGGTATGGATGGCTACAAAATTAAATAGCATGACACGTATGTAAGGTGGTCTGTAAGAGGAATTTGGCCCATAAATTCCCATATTTATAGGCAGGATTGATTGATTAATTAATCGATGTGGTCGGTGTCCGTATCATTTGTCCTTAATGCATATTATGTTGTTTTCATGCTTAATACCCTCGAAATAATGTGTTTAACAAGCTACTAAACTCATATGTTTGTAGTGGCCAAATCAGACTCTATCATCTCTGAAGAATGTTGCATGAACCATTGAGAGGAAGGTCATGCAGGGGCAACCTACCAAATTAAATGCTTGTTACTGACCATGTGCATGATGAACATTTAAATATGAAACGGCAATGTGATTTTTCAAATATGAAAATTTTAAATATGAATGGGCAACCTACCAAATTAAATTTGCTACTGAACAAATTAAATGATCAACATCATAAGAATGGGTAATGTGATTTTTCAAATATGAACATTTTAAAATAATTAAGAAAGAAAAACAAAATAATGCTTAGAGTCTAACATCACCTTGATGGAGTCGCCCTAAAAGAACTTTGACCTCCTCGAATATTTGGTTCTCATGGCTCGATGACCTTTAAGAAGTGGATCGGATCAACTCAAGGTGGTAACATAGATCGATGATCAACTCAACTCAATTCTTATTATTGAATGATGCAGATGATTTATGACAATAGTATTGTTTCTTAACAAATGTTATATAGAAAACTCGTACACTTATTATGATATTTGTGATCATTTTTAGCCATGATAATTTTTTGGCGTTAATATTTTAGTGTTTATGCAGTTAAATCCCATATTTTGATAATGAAATAAATTATTAAGTTTATTAAATTAATGTGCTTATGAGATAATTAATAAAGTAAATGCTTTAAGCATGAACTCAGATTACCGAAGGACCAACTACAACTATTGAATAGGTGAGTCAAACATTGTATCAAAAAATTATCGTGTCGAAAAATTATTGAGCCGAAGGATTGGTCGATATGTCAAAATCAAACTTCATATTGAAAGTAGGCATTGTGCCAGAAGGATCGAATATTATAACAAAACATTGAATATCATGGGAAAATCGACATGCCAATGGAATAGGCGATATATCGAAAGAAATGATAGTGTACCAAATTCTCAAACGAAGTGCTGAAAGATCAGACAATATATTAGAAGAGAGTAAAATATGTTGAAAGCTATATATATATATATATATATATATATATATATATATATATATATATATATATATATATATATATATATATATATATATATATATATATATATATATATATATATATATATGGTTGATTTGTTAAGGTTTTAATCAAAGTAATTTTTAGTCAATTTAAGTTGAAATTGAGTCGAAACAAAGCCCACTTATCAAGAAAGTTAAACCAAGTTGAATCTAGCTTGTTAAAAGGCTAAACCAGCGGTCTAAACTAGGTATAAATAGTGATATCACTAAGCCCAAGCAGTTATACCACCTAAGTCAATTGATAAGTATTATTTGTGCTCTATCAGTTTTTTCAATGATGATATCGCTTATAACAACAATAATACCACTTAGGATGGCAGTAGTACTATTTAAATTCTAAATTTTATCATGGTAATACTGTTGTAGTCCATATTTGTGACGTTAAAATTTACAGCGATAATACTGGCTATTGCCAACGGTAGTACCGTCCATTCCTTAAAATTTTAAGGATTTGAATTTTTGAGTCAAGCCTTTTAGAATATATAAATATCTCATTTAGACTTTGTTAATTGGGCATCTATTTATAGATAGAAAAATATTATAAGCTCTCATTTTGAGCATATTTTAATTCTACTCCTTCTCTTAAGTTTAGTTAAATATCTAAATTGTAAAAGATGAGAGAACTCCTATAAAAAGGGAGTATAAATATTATCTCCTGAGCCTGAAAAAAAAAAGTTATAATATGGATAGTTGATCTTCGCGTGTTGGAAGAAGATCGATAGTTAAAATCAGTGTCCTTGAGGAAAAAGGAATCTAGAGTGGATATAGGTCGGGAAGACCGAACCGTTATAAATCGATTTACCTCTTTTTATTTATCCTTTTACAAGTGACTTAATTTTATACTATTTATTTATAATTTTAATTTGATCAATCGAGTTTCTAAAATATATTGATTTATTGATAAGTTTTAAAATCGATTAAAGATGTTATTGTACTATTTCTACTCCTCTTAGTGTCAATAAGATTTTAACATATCTAATAGCCATTAGATATTTATCAATAGTGATAATATGTAGCATTCACACTCTATGTCATCGAAAAGAATAATTTGTGTAGTATAAGCCGGCTAATTATATCGACTAACTGTGGAGCTCCTACTTTAATTATCCGAGTGGAGTATTTATTTGAACTGTGGAGCTCCTACTTTACACCGGTGTATGATTTATCGTACCCAAAACCCCTATTCTATGGCGGCACAAGTGTCAACACTGGCAAGTTTTGCGTATTCACCAATGAACTCTGAAAGGTCAAGATGTATTTTCTTTTATTACTCACAAGACACCTTTAAGTTGTTTCATTCTTGTCTCAAGCACACGTGAGAGCTTCTCCTGATTAATATATATAGCTAACAAAGTCTGCTTTCTTTCTAATCGTTACTATATTTGTTAACAGGTTAAAATATTGGATCTATAGATTGTTTATTTCAAGTGCCTTCTGATTTTTCATATTCTTTTCTCTTGTTAAAAGCAAATTTAATGGACTGTCTCCAATGCTTGTTTGCGATAGTCGTAAGAATATATATCTGTTTAGTACAGCACTATGATAGATCACAATTTAATCTTTCCTGATCGTTTTAGTCTATATCGATGAGGAAAATAATCCATGACAAAATATTTTTCCTGATAGAGAATACAAAGTTGTCAAAGTAGCCTTGGACTATTCTGGAAGACTGTAGTAAGGGACGAAAGTAAAGAATCAATTGTAGTCCTTTAGCGTCGTAACAGATCGTTTAATACAGCTGGGCATAACTTTTCTCGGGAAAAAGAAGTACAATATACGCAAACAAATGCCATGTTTGATCATTTGGAACTCACCATCTTTCCTCTGCCACAGGATTGTAAGCGGAGAGCAATTGGCAATTTGTTCCATCATAAGTTGATAGATCATCCTTCACCGGTACTTTGAGAAGACAATTTTAGATTCTTCAGTTTCATACTAAGCTTGGAAGGTAGGAACAGACAGCTTGACCGGAGACTACTCGAATCAATGCTCAGCTACAGAGGGAGGAAGAACCAGATATGGATTTAATTCCTAGAAGAAGAGAGGCTCTTCATGCGGATTTTGTTGCAGAGCAAGGATCTTTTCTTTTCATAATTCAACCTTTCTTGCTGTTTGTTGTATTCTCGTTTTCTTTTTCTCATATATCAACATATATTTTTCTCTTTCTTGGTTCGCTTTTGTATTGGTGTTAGTCACCGTAAACAAAGCAGAAGCACCCGTGTATAGATAGTGATGGTGAATATACTGAGTCATTACATAGATTGAGATGAAATTGGAAATCAACCAAAATATTTTTTTGATCTTTAGGTCAGAATCGTGGTGAGACCATGAACCTGGCATTCGTGCCTAAGTAGGTTTCGTGATTGATATCTTAACATGATTGTGCAGCATATTTTTCATCTCTCATGATTTTAATTTCACCGTCACAAATTTTTAATGGATACATATCAATAAAAGTAACAACATTCAGCAGGCATTCCCCTATGTTTTGACGTGGTGTTTCACCTCCTTTGGAACGTACCAATATTATCTAATTTAATATTTTTTTAAATAAAAAACCATAAATCTTGCTTTAGATGTTGTTGAAAGAAAATTTTGTGCCCTTCTTTTGCTAAAATACAAAGAGTTCAACTACAATCAACGTTTATCTTTTGCGGAAAATTGATTGAAGTGATCTTGCATCCCACAACCTCTTCTTTATAGCTTTTCCTTTACAACTTGCATGAGATAGAGAATGCTGTTCGCATGAAAGCCGCGGAAAGAAGACCATGGAGAACAATAAAGCGACTAACTAACTGGGTGCTTGCTTGGGACGATGGAGATTCTTGATTTGTTTCTTGTGCCGACGGTAAGGCAGATTCTTGCGTGCAACTTTCTCGAGATGAAACAGAATAAAGTGCTTGATTAAAGGTGTGCGTAACAATGGCGGGGTACGTCCTCGTGGTCGCGTGCGTTCGATAGTTACGGCAGATGCCAAGAGTAACATGGAGCTCCACTAAAAGGAGAGGCGAGCGAACTCCGAGACTCCCACCCGACATACTACACACAAAGAAGAAGAAACGGAGGAGTGAGATCTGAACCGCACATGGCGGTGTCGTCCGATTTGAAGTTCGTACTATTGGAAATACTACCGACGCCTGAACTGATGGCGCAAGGACGGGAGCTCCGTATCCAAAATCACCTGGAGATGGTTCACGATTGCATCTGGGCCCTCAATGCGGTGATCATAGATGCTCAGATTCGAGCGTTGAAGGAGCCGGAGGTGGAGGAGTGGGTGAACGACGTCGGGATAGCCGTCGCGGACGTTGAAGACCTGCTCCGCAGCATCCTTAGCTGGCAACCGAGGGGAGCGGCGGCATCCAATCTCTTGCCGTGCTCCTTCCCCAACGTCGACGGAGTAGCATCGCGCCATGCTATTCTACTAGAGCTGGAGGAGAAGGCACGCAGGTTGAATTACCTCGTGAGGAGGGGGTCTTCGCTATGTCTTCGAAAGGAGATGATGGATTCTACATATCCACGACGAGAAGACGAAGAAGCAAAAAAAGAGTATTTCACCATCTTGAGAGAAGAGGTGGTGGGAAGAGACGAAGATGTAGAAAAAGTCATAAATAAAATCCGTTGGAAGCGGCAACAACGATCCCACAATGTGCATGATGATGATGATGATGATGATGATGATGATGATGATGATGGGCCTTTGTTCTTCATCCTATTCGGTAATTATATGGTGGGGAAGACGTCCGTCGCTCGCTTGGTTTACCACCATCCATGGGTCAGCAAGCACTTTGATCGTCGAGTCTGGATTGATGGGTCCAAAGTATCTTCCTTCGACGCCATGTGGGTCATCAAAGAATTTATGAGATCGATAGCTGGGGAGCCATGCGAGGACGTCTGGCTGTTTTATGATCGATTCGGTGGAAGCCACAGATACTTAATCATCCTAGATGACTTCTTTATTGGGTTGGATGAGCAGGACAAGTTCTTTCAATTGGAGTACTTTTTCCTTCTCATGGGTGAACCGGGCAGCTTAGTGATGCTCATCGGTGATTACAATCTCGATGATATATTTTTTTTACGTTCACGACATGGTTTCTTAAGACAATCTGTTAATACTATATCGGAAGACAATTGGGTAAAATTATTCATGAGACACGCACTGAGCCATCCTGATCAGGCCGGGGTAGTGGAGGAATGGATGCTAGTTTCATTCGCCCGGAGACTTCATCGTTATTTCAGTTTGTATCCTCTGTATGCCAAGATGTTGGGATTGATATTTAGATACACCGAGACGAGTCGATGGCAAGAAGAAATAGATGCTCTGTGTAGGACGGAGCAAATAGAATACAATCAGCATTTGAATTTGATGTTTCTATATTATCTTTCTCCAATATTTGCACGACAATGCCTGTATCAGTTGTTGATTCCACATGATTACATCTCTGGCCACGTTGACTTGTTGCACGTGCTCGCTGCTGAAGGCATTCCACGCAAAGAGAAGACAAAGCCTACAACATCAATAGAATTGATGAAAAGTGCCTCAGAGCGGCTTAACTTGAGGGCGATGGTTGGTCGAGATTCCACAATCCCACAATAGTATTTTAGTTTGATGCTCCTAAATTATCTTTCTCTAGTATTTACACGATCATACTTGTATTCCACAGTTTGACATCCCCCCCCATCTCAACTTTTCCCGCGAAGAGATGACAAAGAGTACAATAAAATTGATAAGTAATGCCTTGGAGCGATGCTGCTTCCGGATGAGGGTTGGTCGAGATTCTACAATCTCACAACAATGCATTCATCTACACTTACTCGTGGATTCCCGTGCATCTGCATTTCCCACGACCTTATCTGCAAAAGTAAACAACAAGTTGAGAACCCTATCTTTGCATAGGGAGGAGGAGATGGTTCTTAAACAACAGCCATGCCAGATCACAGGTATCCCGGCAGCCATGTTTGCAAATCTCATACATCTACGCATCTTACATTTAGGGGCTACAAGGATCCAACGACTTCCTCACACGGTTGGTAAGTTGTTGAACTTGAGATACCTCAACCTTTCTATGAGTGAAATCCAGGTACTTCCTATATCCTTTTGTAACCTTGGAAATTTACGAGTTCTAAATCTATCTTGGTGTGAGAAGCTTTTGAAACTACCAGGACAGATCCACAATCTTAGGAGTCTACGAATCATGAAGCTAGCTTTTTGTGCAAGGCTTCATAGGCTACCCAAATCCATCACTAGTCTTGTAAATCTACAAGAGTTGGACCTTGAAGGTTGTCATGGCCTCGTGGAGTTACCTGAGGATTTTGGTAATCTGAGAAAATTGACAAACCTGAATATGATCAAGTGTGCCTCTTTGACACAAATGCCCAGTGGATTAGAGCAAATGCATAACCTCCAAAAGTTGTCTGGGTATTCGATCCGTAAAGTCGGTAGGATTGAAGATGTCATCTCAGAGTTGCAACCTCTAATAGTCCTCGAGGAACTTGATATATGGAACCTTCAAGTTGTCTCAAACCCAACGGATGCCTTGACCCCTCCAATGTTACTGCAGGACAAACTTCCAAAGCTCAAACGTTTGGCACTGCATTGGAAATGGTATAATGTGGATGATGTCGAGATAGCTTCTGATGTCATATCGCTACAAGTACTTGAGGGCCTCCAACCTAATATATATTTGAGCAAACTAGAGATAACTTCGTATGTTGGTAAAGAATTCCCGAGATGGATAAAAGAGGCGAATCTCTTTTCCTATAATTTGGAGGAGATCAGATTGGTCAACCTCCGGAGATGTGAAAGGCTACCACCACTTGGGCATCTACCTTATATAAGAATTCTTGAGATAAGCGGCATGGATTTAATCACTGTTGTGAATGAAACATTCTATACTCCTGATACTTTGACAAGTATAAGTTTAGATAAACTTATTTTCTCTGAAATGCCTCGGCTAGAAAAATGGGCAGAACCAAGAGAAGGAAATGCTGAATGGGTCATTAAAGAATTGACACTGATCCAGTGCCCAAAATTGAGGACATGGGAGACGGACGTGGGGGTGAGAAAGTTGAACATTTGGTTGAACAATGAGATGCTATGGCATTGTCGATCCGTGGGTTGGCAGAGACTCATCGAGGGTATTCACGAGTTGACGATTGTTGGATGCCAAGAGCTGATGTGTTTGCCACCAGTTTTACGGTCGATACCATGGTTCTGGGAGTTGACCATTATTCGCTGCAATAAATTGATCTCTATACCAGATTGGCTCGTAGAAAAAGAATTTCTAAAATCTTTGTTTATATCTGGTTGCCCTGAGCTGTCATACATACCACCGAAACTCAAAAGACGGTCAGATCTTCGACTACAACATAGTGGTTGTCCCAAGCTACGGTTCTAATGATTTCTACTTGAAGTCACCCCCATCTGAATCTTCAGCATTATTCCCCCTCTTGCTCTAAGCTCTGCAGCTACAACCTGGTATGCATACAAATATTTTAGCTCTTTGCTATGCCCTCTTTAAACTTGTTTATCTGATCTCTGTTTGTTGCAATATTAATTAAGCACTCCATATGCATGCGTGAATGCATGATGTTGTCACGCTAGCTATACATGGAGAGAGAAACAAATGAACAATTGTTTGATATTCTGCGATAATAAACTCTTATCAAATGAACAATCGATAGGGTTGATTAAACAACATCGTTGATTTCTATTGTTGCTGTTTATAACTCATGTATTATTATAATTGGTTTATCTATTACCGTGGTTGTTGACTAACTATAAGCTAAAAACACTACCACTTACCGTAGACAGTTGAATGTATGTTGAAAATGTCTAATGTTGCACTTGTTTTTAAACATAGGATGAAACCATTTACTGTTGTGGTTATAGTTTGCGACGTAAAAACAGTCTATTCCTACGGTCATTATTCATAGGGTAAAATTGTCTATTACGACGATTATCACATTACTAGAGTTGCTTTCAAGGCCTAAAATATCTACTACTTTGAATGGTGATCGCAATAATATATCAATTTTTTATTTACGATCGGTATAACAAGTCATCGACGGCATTCGTTGGGATGGTTTATAACCGCAAATATAAACTTGAAACAGTTAGAACCGCAAAAATGTGTAGCTAAAACCTGGAATAGATAAGTGAATCACCTCGTAGTATTAGAAAAGATTCAATCTTCGACAAAGTAACTTTATCGGTAAGGGGAAGATAACTCACACTTAAATATGGAAAGATATTAAAAATATTCAAATATATAAATAGGGAAAGATGTTCAAAATATTTAACATATGAATAGAAAAATTATTCATTAAAAGAGACAAACTAAGAGAATAATCTCAAGTATGGCTAGAATTAGTATCAAACTCTGATCAATTTGACTCAGATTCTTTGTTACAAGATATATGACATAATAATGTATATTTGTGAAGGATTCAAGGAAAAGTCTTTGTTATTTGTTGGATGTGCCCCATGCAGAGTTAAATATGCCTCACGATAGGAAACGATGGATGCAGGCATTATTCAAAAAATATATGCTTTTGTGAATGTTAATAATTTCCGTCACATTCTCACAAACTTGGTAAGCATGCAGAAATCAGGTTGTGTTTCGATGATTCATTAGCATGTGGTCATGTTTGGATGCTCTCTAATTTCTTATTTCCTTAGATAAAAGATTTATCGAAGAAATTTTTTTTCTTAAAATACTTGTGGGTTTTAAAGTTCAAAATCTTGTGAGTTGAGCTTTAGGCATATCAAATGGTATGGTTGTTTGTGTCTATTTTGTTTTGTCTGCTAAAACAATAATTGCAAAACCTATCTATCTTCCTTGTTTTTATAGGTTTCATGTAAAATTATGTGGTGAGGAACTTGCATTTTTCAAGTTTCATGATTTGTTGGTAAAATGCAGTGACTAAATAGTTGCCCACTAATTTTCACGGTTTCTTATTTTGACTAGTGATGTTGCTGTTTGAATGGGGAGAAGCAATTAGCATCTTTAATTAGTACTAAATACATCATCAACCAATCTGTTTCTGACCAGCTATGACTAATGGGCTTAAAAGAAGTTAATGTATGCCATGTTTGATCATTTGGAACTCACAATCTTTCCTCTCACACAGGATTGTGAGCGGAGAGCAATAGGCAGATTGTTCCATCATAAGTTGGTAGATCATCCTTAACCGGTACTTTGAGAAGATAATTTTAGATTCTTCAGTCTCTAGACTAAGCTTGGTTGGTAGGAACAGACAGCTCCACCGGAGACTCCTCGAATCAAAGCTCAGCTACAGAGGGAGGAAGAACTCGATATGGCTTTAATTCCTAGAAGAAGAGAGGCTCTTCATGCGGATTATGTTGCAGAGCAAGGATCTTTTCTTTTTTGTTTTTCATAATTCAACCTTTCTTGCTGTTTGTTGTATTCTCATTTTTTTTATGATTGTTGAAGTTTTGTGCAAATATAATCAACATATATATATATATATTTCTTTCTTTCTTTGTTCGCTTTTGTATTGGCGTAAGTCACCGTAAACAAAGCTGAAGCATCAGTGTATGTAAAAATAGTGATGGTGAGCCCATCACGATTGAGATGAGCCTGGAAATCAATCAAAATATTTTCTTTACCTTTATGTCAGAATCGTGGTGAGCCCATGGTGGATATGACAGACGATGTATCCGTCTTTTCCTACATGATTGTATATATGTATGATGTAAATCTCACTATTCATCTTTCTTTATTGCTCGGTAAATATTATATGTATTTCTGCAAACTAAATACAATGAGTTCAAATTTAGTTTAAACTATATATTATATGTATTTCTACCGGATGGATCCTTCATCAGACATATCCAGGTAGGATTGAATCAACTAAACACAAGGAGTTCAAGAACAATCAACTTTATATTTTGCGATCAATTAATTGAAGTGATCTAGCATCCGACAACCTCTTCTTTATATCTTTTCCTTTACAGCTTGCATGACATAGAGAATGTTGTTTGCATGAAAACCATATGGAAAACAATAAAGCGACTATAGATTTCGAAAGAGAGTATTTATATAGGTTTTGAGAGAGATTTTTCTCAACCAATAATTCAAATCATATAATCAAACCAGTTATTTATCTTCTATCAGTATTAGTGACACAAACCTTTGGAATCCTCCCAATTCGGAGATGGTGATGCCTTTTATTCTGGCGTGAAACTTTCTCGAGATGAAACAGAATAAAGTGCTTGATTAGAGGTGTACGTTACAATGGCGGGGTACGTCCTCGTGGTCGCGTGCGTTCGATGGTTAAGGCAGATGCCAAGAGTAATACAGAGCTCCACTAAAAGGAGAGGCGAGGGAACTCCGAGACTCCCACCCGACATACTACACACAAAGAAGAAGAAAAGGAGGAGTGAGATCTGAACCATACATGGCGGTGTCGTCCGATTTGAAGTTCGTACTATTAAAAATACTACATGTTAGAATTTCAAAGGTCACACGTAGTATAATTAAATATGTTAAATCATTATTTTGATTAGTTACAATTAAAATAATCTAATTAAAAAAATATTTGGCTAAAGAATATAATAATTATTATAAAAATTAATTGTGTGGATACCATCAATCGTATTTCTAACTTAATGACGATATAAGTTAGAAATATGAAACTCTTGAGGCATAATTGTAGATTCATTAGTTATGATTATAAATAAGGTTATGGTCCCCGGTTGCAGCAGTATCGAATAAAGTTTCCCTTCACCCGTCAAGAAGAAATCTAAAGTTCTTAAAGATACTATGTAATTGGAATACCAAATCACCGATTAATTCAGAAAATGCTCTAATGGATTCATCAGGTACGTTTCTGTATTAATATGTTTCTTAATTATTATAGGATTTCATACATATTATAATAGATTTAATAAGTTTTATGGAAACATTCTAAAATCATTGTTTTGGATCTATTAAGTATGTTTTGGACAAAAAAATTTAATTTTGATTCTATAAAACAATTGTTTGAGCCATATTTGATATGTTAAAAGAACAACATTTGGTATCAGAGCTTTCCTATAATGATTGATGAACATCTAAACGTGTTTTTCATATATTTTAATGATGTTTTCATCGGTATTTTGGAGTGATTTGGTTTTATCATCATCGGGGAAGATGATGGTTTTATGTAACCATGCCACAGTTGCTTCACATTCAGTTTAGTATCTTTTTCTAATGTTATATCATTTTAATTTTGGAATTTCTTTTCCTTTTGTGTCTTTTCTGCAAATTCATTACTATAAGGCATAAAATTTTTAAATTCTTTTTGAATTTTTTATGAATTTAATTAATAAGATATTATTGAAATATTATGTTGGTTTAATTATATTGTTGCAATATTATGTTGGTTTAATAATATTGTTACAATATTATGTTGGTTTAAACATAATATTGGTTCTATAAAATTGTTTGTTAACATAAATTGAATAATTTATATGCTTTAAATATTTTAGTCAATAAATTAAGATCAAGCCAACTAATATGGTTCAAATTCAATTAGTAATTGTTTAATATTAGATTGAGTAATTTAATGTATCAAGTCGCCAAAGTGACCTCTCATATATAATAGTTCTTATGAAAATATTAAATGTATTATGTATTTACATCCATGCGGTAATTATCCGGCCTAAAGAAAGGTTAATAACCGGAAGGATTTTATACATACCTGTAATGGTAAACACCTGACAATTATAAAGTTATACATGTAAATAATAAATCAATCCAAAGAAGGGTTTATCATTTGACATGTTTTATTATCAGCGTTTGATCATTACAACGAGACTACCACTAGTAATTAATATTGAAGTCCAAAAATAAGATATTAATGCTTGGTATCTTGAGATTGGTTAAATCATTATTTAAATTTACTTAAGTTTATGACAATAAATATAAGCATAATTTTTGGTTGTCTGTTGTTCTCTTATTTAGGTTCTCTTGTAAAAATATCTGCTAACCTCAATTCGGTTTTAAACGAAATCAACTTTAAAGATAAGAAAAGAAAATATAAATATGGAAATAATGAGGCTGATAAGGGTCCAATTAAGAAGAAACAAAATAAGGATGATACTTGTTTCTTCTATAAGAAATCTGGGCATTTAAAGAAGGACTGTACTAAATATCATGCTTGGCATGTAAAAAGGGAACATTCTTTACTTTGGTTTGTTCAGAAGTCAATTTAACTTCAGTACCTAGAAACACTTGGTGGTTAGACTCCGATGCAACAACTAACATCAGTGTATCAATGCAATGTTGCTTAAGCTACCGAAAGCCTAATAATGCTGAGAGAAGCATTTATATGGGGGACGGAAAATCGATAGATGTGGAACCTATAGGCATATTTAGATTGTTATTATGTACTGGATATTATTTGGATTTGAAAGACACTTTTATTGTACCATCGTTTAGACGGAACTTAATTTATGTTTCTTATTTGGACAAATCTGGTTATTCTTATTCATTTGGAAACAATCAGTTTAATTTGTCTTTAAATTCAAATATGATTGGAACTGGTTAACTTATGACTTATGACAATCTATATTTACTTGATACTATAATATCCTACCATGAATCCTTGAATGCGGAATTGCAAGGTACTAAATGTAAAATTGAAAATTCTGGTGTATTATGGCATAAACATTTGGGTCACATCTCTAGAAATAGAGTTGAAAAACTTGTGTTAGAAGAGATTCTTGATCCTATTGAATTATCAGGTTTAGATATTTGTGTTGAATGCATTAAAGGTAAACAAACCAAACCTAAGAGATCAGGTGCATATAAAGCTACGAACGTCTTAGAATTGATACATACAGATATTTGTGGACCATTTCCTACACCTTTATGAAATGGTCAACAATACTTCATATCATTCATAGACGATTATTCTAGATATGGATACTTGCGTATCTAATACATGAAAAATCTCAGTCTTTAGGATGTGTTCAAAGCATTTAAAGCTGAAGTTGAAAATCAACTCGGTAAAAGGATAAAAAGCGTATGACCGGGAATATTACGACAGAAATGATGACTCAGGTGAATAACGTTCAGGATCATTTGCTTTATACATAGAGGAGTATGAAATTGTCCCTCAATATACAATGCCCGTGAGTCACATACCATGAATAGTATAGTTGAAAGACGAAATCGTAAGCTTAAGGACATGGTAAGAATATGATTTGTGAGGAGAGGCCACTGCTTAACTTTTATTGTATCCAGGTGATTTGCACTTACAGTTTATTATATTATTTTAATTATCCGAGTGGAGTATTTATTTGAACTGTGGAGATCCTACTTTATAGTACCCAAAAACCATCTATGTTGACTATGATCTGACCAAGCCTATTCTATGGCGGCACAAGTGTCAGCACTTGCAAGTTTTGTGTATTCACCAATGAACTCTGAAAGGTCAAGATGTATCTTCTTTTATTACTCACAAGACACCTTTAAGTTGTTTCATTCTTGTCTCGAGCACACGTGAGAGCTTCTCCTGATTAATATATATAGCTAACAAAGTCTGCTTTCTTTCTGATCGTTACTACATTTGTAACAGATTAAAATATTGGTTCTATAGTTTGGTTATTTCAAGTGCCTTCTGGTTTTTCACATTCTTTTCTCTCATTAAAAGCAAATTTAATGGACTGTCTCCAATGCTTGTTTAAGATAGTCGTAAGAATATATATCTGTTTAGTACAGCACTATGATAGATCACAATTTAATCTTCCCTGATTGTTTTAGTCTATATCGATGAGGAAGATAATCCATGGCAAAATATTTTTCCTGATGTAGAATACAAAGTTGTCAAAGTAGCCTTGGACTATTCTGGAAGACTGCAGTAAGGGATGAAAGTAAAGAATCAATTGTAGTTCTTTAGTGTCATAATAGATCATTTAATACAGCTGGGCATAACTTTTCTCTAAAAAAAAAGTACAATATACACAAACAAATGCCATGTTTGATCATTTGGAACTCACCATCTTTCCTCTGCCACAGGATTGTGAGCGGAGAGCAATTGGCAAATTGTTCCATCATAAGTTGGTAGATCATCCTTCACTGGTACTTTGAGAAGATAATATTAGATTCTTCAGTCTCATACTAAGCTTGGAAGGTAGGAACAGACAGCTTGACCGGAGACTCCTCGAATCAATGCTCAGCTACAGAGGGAGGAAGAACCAGATATGGCTTTAATTCCTAGAAGAACAGAGGCTCTTCATGCGGATTTTGTTGCTGAGCAAGGATCTTTTCTTTTCATAATTCAACCTTTCTTGCTGTTTGTTGTATTCTCATATTTTTTTTCATTCTTGGTTCGCTTTTTGTATTGGCGTTAGTCACCATAAACAAAGCAGAAGCATCAGTGTAATTACATAGATTGAGATGAAACTGGGAATCAACCAAAATATTTTCTTTACCTTTAGGTCAGAACCGTGGTGAGACCATGGTGGACATGACAGGCAATGTAGGTTCGACCTGGCATTTGTGCCTCAGTAGGTTCACCTTAACATGATTGTGCAGCATATTTTTCATCTCTCATAAATTTTTAGTAGATACACATCAATAAAAGTAACAACATTCAGCAGGCATTCCCATAAGTTTCGACGAGGTGTTAATAAAAAACCATAAATCTTGTTATAGATGTTGAAAAGAAATTTTATATCATTCTTTTGCTACATGGTTGTAGGCATGTATGATGTAAATCTCACTATTCATCTTTCTTTATTTCTCCACAAACATTATATGTATTTCTTCAAACTAAATACAATGAGTTCAAATTTAGTTTAAACTCGATAGATATTATATGTATTTCTACCGGATGGATCATTCATCATACAGTATGGAGGTCGGATTGAATCAACTAACAAAGAGTTCAACAACAATCAACTTTTATCTTTTGCGATAAATTAATTGAAGTGATCTTGCATCCGACAACCTCTTCTTTATAGCTTTTCCTTTACAGCTTGCACGAGATAGAGAATGCTGTTCGCATGAAAGCCGCGGAAAGAAGACCATGGAGAACAATAAAGCGACTAACTAACTGGGAGCTTGCTTGGGACGATGGAGATTCTTGATTTGTCTCTTGTGCTTATGGTAAGGTAGATTACAAGAGTGTGTTGGTGGTATTAGTGGCACAACCTTTATTCTTGCGTGCAACTTTCTCGAGAAGAAACCGAATAAAGTGCTTGATTAAAGGTGTGCTTTACAATGGCGGGGTACGTCCTCGTGGTCGTGTTCGTTCGATGGTTAAGGCAGATAGATGCCAAGAGTAATACAGAGCTCCACTAAAAGGTGAGGCGAGCGAACTCCGAGACTCCCACCCGACATACTACACACAAAGAAGAAGAAAAGGAGGAGTGAGATCTGAACCAAACATGGCGGTGTCGTCCGATTTGAAGTTCGTACTATTGGAAATACTACCGACGCCTGAACTGATGGCGCAAGGACGGGAGCTCCGTATCCAAAATCACCTGGAGATGGTTCACGATTGCATCTGGGCCCTCAATGCGGTGATCTTAGATGCCCAGATGCGAGCGTTGAAGGAGCCGGAAATGGAGGAGTGGGTGAACGACGTCGGGATAGCCGTCGCGGACGTTGAAGACCTGCTCCGCAGCATCCTGGGCCGGCAACCGAGGGGAGCGGCGGCATCCGAGCTCTTGCCGTGCACCTTCCCCAACGTCGATGGAGTAGCATCTCGCCATGCTATTCTACTAGAGCTGGAGGAGAAGGCACGCAGGTTGAATTACCTCGTGAGGAGAGGGTCTTCGCTGTGCCTTCGAAAGGAGATGATGGATTCTACATATGCACGACGAGAAGAAGAAGAAGAAGAAAAAAAAGAGTACTTCACCATCTTGAGAGAAGAGGTGGTGGGAAGAGACCGAGAAGTAGAAAAAATCATACATGAAATCCATCGGAAGCAGCAACAACGATCCAACAATGTGCATGATCATGATGGGCTTTGGTTCATCGTCCTATTCGGCGGGACTATGGCGGGGAAGACGTCCATCGCTCGCATGGTTTACCACCACCCATGGGTATGCCAGCACTTTAGTCATCGAGTCTGGATTGACGGGTCCAAATTATCTGCTTTCAACACCATATGGGTCATCAAAGAATTTATGAGATTGATAGCCGGGGAGCCATGCGAGGACGTCTGGTTGTCTTATGATCGATTCGGTGAAAGTCACAGATACTTCCTCATCCTAGATGACTTCCTTATTGGGTCGGATGACAAGGACAAGTTGGATCACTTAGAGCACTTTCTACTTCTCGTGGGTGAACCGGGCAGCATTGTGATGCTCACCGGTGATTACGACGTCAATATATTTTCAGAAAGGTGGCATAGTTGCTTAAGACACAATGTTGGTACTATATCGAAGGACAATTGGGTAAAACTATTCATGAGACACGCACTGAGCCATCCTGATCAGGCCGAGGTGGAGGAAGAAAGGATGCTAGTTTCGTTCGCCCATAGAATTTATAAATATTATTTCGGATCGTTTCCCGTATATGCCAAAGTGTTGGGCTCGATATTCAAATACACTGAGATGAGTCGATGGCAAGAAGAAATAGATGCTCTGTGTATGACGGAGCAAAGAGAACACAATCAGCATTTCAATTTGATGTTGCTACATTATCTTTCTCCGATATTTGCACGATCATGCTTGTATCAGTTGTTGATTCCACAGGATTACATCTCCGGCTATGCTGACTTGTTGCACGTACTCGTTGCCGAAGGCATTCCACGCAAAGCGAAGAAAGAGATTTTTATGCGTCCTCTCTTATACTCATTATTCAAAATAGTTCATAGACCATTAGTAATATCAATAAATAGTGTCTTGGAGCGATGCTACTTCCGGATGAGGGTTGGTCGTGATTCCACAATCCCACGACAATGCCTCCATCTACACTTGCTCGTGGATTCCTGTACATCCGCATTTCCCACGACCTTGTCAGCAAAAGTAAACAACAAGCTGAGAACCCTATCTTTGCATAGGGAGGAGGAGATGGTTCTGAAACAACAGCTATGCCAGATCACTGATATCCCGACAGCCATGTTTGCAAACCTTATACATCTACGCATCTTACATTTAGGTGCTACAAGGATCCAACAACTTCCTCACACAGTTGGCAAGTTATTGAA
This sequence comes from Musa acuminata AAA Group, assembly GCF_036884655.1. Lineage (NCBI taxonomy): Eukaryota > Viridiplantae > Streptophyta > Magnoliopsida > Zingiberales > Musaceae > Musa > Musa acuminata. The sequence goes on from NC_088336.1 coordinate 20,485,369, forward strand.
CTTGAGATACCTCAACATTTCTCAGAGCGAGATCCAAGTACTTCCTGCATCCTTGTGCAACCTTCGAAATTTGCGGGTTCTAAATCTAGCTTGGTGTGAGAAGCTCCGAAAACTACCAGAACAGATCCACAATCTTAGAAGTCTACAGATCTTGAAGCTAGCTTTTTGTGCAAGGCTTCAGAGCCTACCTAAATCCATCATAGGCCTTGTGAATCTGCAAGAGTTAGATCTTGGAGATTGTCATGGTCTCGTCGAGTTACCTAAGGATTTTGGTAACCTAAGAAAGTTGACGAAAGTGAATATGATCAGGTGTGGCTCTTTGACACGAATGCCCAGTGGATTAGAGCATATGCATAACCTCCAAACACTATCTGGATATTCGATCAGTACAATCAGTAGTATTGGCGATGTCATCTCAGAGTTGCAACCTCTAAAAGTCCTCGAAGAATTTGATCTGTGGAACCTTCAAGTCGTCTCAAAGCCAGAGGATGCTTCGACTCCTCCGATGCTACTACAGGACATACTACCCAAGCTTAAATGTTTGGCACTACATTGGAAATGGTATAATATTGATGATGCCGAGATAGCTTCTGATGTTATATCATTGCAGGTACTTGAGGGCCTCCAGCCTAATATATATTTGAGCAAACTAGAGATCACTTCGTATGCTGGTAAGGAATTCCCGAGATGGATTAAAGATATGATTCTCTATCTTTATAATTTGAAGGAAATTAGATTGGTCAACCTCCGGAGATGCAAAAGGCTACCACCACTTGGGCAACTACTTTATATTAGGATTATTGAGATAAGCAGCATGGATTCAATTACTGTTGTGGATGAAACATTCTATACTAGAGATACTTCGACATTTATAAGTTTAGATAAACTTATTTTCTCTGAAATGCCTCGGCTGGAAAAATGGGCAGCAGATACACAAAACAAATATGATGTAGGGCGCATTACAGAATTGACACTGATCCAGTGCCCAAAATTGAGGACATGGGAGTCGAACCCGAAGGTGACAAAGTTGAACGTTTGGTTGAACAATGGGATGTTATGGCATTGTCAATCCGTGGGTTGGCAGAGACTCATCAGTGGTATTCTCGAGTTGACGATTGTTGGATGCCAAGAGCTGAGGCATTTGCCACAAGTTGTACAGTCGAATGGAAGGGTCAGACAGTTGACCATTATTAGCTGCAATAAATTGATCTCTTTACCAGATTGGCTGGTAGAAATCGGATCTCTAAAATCTTTGTTTATATCTGGTTGCACTGAGCTGTCATACATACCACTGCAACTCAAAACACGGCCACATCTTCGACTACAACATAGTGGTTGTCCCAAGCTACGGTTCTAATGATTTCCACTTGAAGTCACCCCCATCTGAATCTTCAGCATTATTCCCCCTCTTGCTCTAATCTCTGCAGCTACAACCTGGTATCCATACAAATATTTTAGCTCTTTGCTATGCCCTCTTTATACTTCTTTATCTGATCTCTGTTTGTTGCAATACAAATGAAGTACTCCATATGCATGCATGAATGCATGATGTTGTCACGCTAGCTTTACATGGAGAGAGAAACAAATGAACAATCGTTTGATATTCTGCGATAATAAACACTTATGCAATTGATTCTGTATGGGAATGTGTATATGAAATTGTACCTATTTGATCTAATTGATGTAGTTGATTAAACAACATCGTTGATGCCTATTGTTGTTGTTTTTAAATCATCTAATACTATAACTGGTCTATCTATTACTGTCGTGTTGCATCTTTGAACTTATGCATGTGGATAACGTGAAATGGATGAAGGTTTTTGATTCATTCGACGTTTTCTTTATGTGGTTTTATCAAGTATATAAGTATAATGTGTTGGAAATTTTCATGAGTTAAATAAATAGAGTAGTCTAAATAAATAGAATAGCCTCTCCTCGTATGACTAAAAGAATCACGTTAACCTATAACCAAAAAAACTTATGTTTTTAAGTTGAATTAATGTTTGATATGATATATGTTAATTTTAACTAGTTTGATTTAGATTCGTTATTGTAAGATTTTTGATATGGTACGAGAGATAAGGTTAGTCGCAAAAAAATTGAATGAGTAAAAGAAAAATGACCTAAATGATAAAAAAATAAGAAGGATTGAGCCAATTAAGCTATGGTTTGATTGAATCAAGATGAACTATCACGAAATAGATGCAAATGAGTGAACCACTATGTAGCATTCAAAAATATTCAACTTTTGGCAGAGTAATGGGAAAACAACCCAAACTTAATATGAAAAGTTATTTAAAATATTCAAACATTTAAATAAGGGAAGCTGTTGAAAATATTTAATGTATAAATAAAAAATTAAAAATATTGACGTGAGTAAGATGAAAAAAGATAGATAAATAGATAGAATAGTCTAATATGGCTAAAAATTAAAAAGTTAAAGTTATGTTTGATCCAACTTAAATTGTTTGGATTGAATTGATGTCTGACTTAATATATATTAATTATAATTAATTTGACTCAACTCATCGTCATTTATTTTTGACATAATATATATCGAAAACGATACAACGAGAGTCTTTGTCATCTATTGGATGTGCCCTTTCCAGAGTTAAACATGCCTCTACCTATCTTGACGATAGGAATCGATGGATGCAAGCATTAAAAAAATATATGTTTTTGTGAATGTAATAAGTTTCCGTCACATTCTTACAAACTTAGTAAGCATGCAGAAATCAAGTCGTGTTTCGATGATTCGTTAGCGCGTAGTCTTGTTTGGATGCTCTCTAATTTCTTATTTCCTTAGATGAAAGATTTATCGAAGAAATTTTTTTTCTTAAAATACTTGTGGGTTTAAAGTTCAAAATCTTGTGAGTTGAGCTTTAGGCATATCAAATGGTAAAGAACACAAAAGGTATTAAGATTTTATAATTTAATTCATAGATGGTGAGCAGAAGAGCTTAAGGAAGAACGTACCCATCTTCCTTTACCTCCCCATGATCAATGTTAGCGGTTTGATAGAAGATTTTTTGAATAAGTCTAATACTTGAATTCCTGTTTACGGATTGGTGAGAAGTTGGACTCTCTGAATTAAGCTCTCTAATGTTGCCGCTTAAATACATTTGGCAATTTTTGTGATGGTCTGCAAAGCAAGAATAGTGAATGTAAACTTAAGTTGGAATGGCTAGGTTTTGTGAATCGCATGACTTTCACATCCTTATATATGTCTTTTTTATGATGAACTTTAAATTTGAGGCTTATTCAACTGATATTGGTTTTTGAATTCGGATGCAAAAATACTATGGATCATCGGCGTCGGCGTGTTGGGGTGTCATGCAAAAAATACTATTACAGAATGACTATTATATTCTGTAATAGTCACGAAGCATGGTTCTCCGGTGACTATTTTAGCTGCGCATCAAGCTTTGTGAAAAGTTTCTAAGCATCCCATTGTTAACGAGCTTTTGGTACTTTCATCCAGTGTATCGAATAATGTAGGATTGATGCAACAGCTATTAAAACAGAAACTTGCAATTCCCCCATGGTAGGATCCTGCAACAGAAGCACTCTTCGGCTATGTTTATGTATAAGAATAAAACTTGTGTGAGAAGTATTGGATTTGACTTGTGTGAGAAGGACGAAGAGTACATGGCTAGTTGCATAATTGTGGTGTCGTCTTGTATTTTTGGAAATTCTGATTTTTTGTGGAGGTCAACAAGCAGCAAAGGTACAAACTTCTTTCATCGTAACGGATCATAGCATTAATGGTTATATTCATGAGCAGATTAACAAGTCTCAGGTCATCTGATATCATCATACTCTAGCTTGTTTGTTCATGAGGTTTAGCATTCTAAATCTGCACTTAGGCCATCTTAACTAACCTTAGAATATCTGTTTCAGTATATTTCTTTTCATTACTCTACAAGTGTATTTATATTCTTGTTAAGACCATCCCTATATATTCTTTTCAGATGATCCTTACAATTGTTTCGGCGTATTTTTATTAGTTAACATGCTACAAGGCCACAAGCATGTTTCTCTTATCAAGACTACCTAAGTTATCTGCTTTAGCTGCATTTTGTATAGACATAACTCCATATCTCAAGTTTCAGCTGCATTTTTTCTCTTTCTTGGTTCGCTTTTGTATTCGCGTTAGTCACCGTAAACAAAGCAGAAGCACTAGTGTATAAATAGTGATGGTGAATTGGTTGGTATTCCTGTGGTCGAAATTTTGATATATAGTGAGTAATTACATAGATTGAGATGAAATTGGGAATCGACCAAAATATTTTCTTTACCTTTAGGTCAGAATCGTGGTTCGACCTGGCATTTGTGCAGCATATTTCTCATTTCTCGTGATGCTAATTTCAACGCATACGAATATTATCTAATTTAATATTTTTTAATAAAATATCATAAATCTTGCTTTAGATGTCGTTGAAGGAAAATTTTGTACCCTTCTTTTGCTACATAGTTGTATATATGTATGATGTAAATCTCACTATTCATCTTTCTTTATTTCTCCATAAATACTATATGTATTTCTGCAAACTTAATGAGTTTAAATTTGGTTTAAACTAGATATTATATGTATTTCTACCGGATGGATCCTTCATCATACAGTATGGAGGTCGGATTGAATCAACTAAAATACAAAGAGTTCAACTACAATCAACTTTTATCTTTTGCGATAAATTAATTGATGTGATCTTGCATCCGACAACCTCTTCTTTGTAGCTTTTCCTTTACAGCTTGCACGAGATAGAGAATGCTGTTTGCATGAAAGCCGCGGAAAGAAGACCATGGAGAACAATAATGCGACTAACTAGCTGGGAGCTTGCTTGGGACGATGGAGATTCTTGATTTGTTTCTTGTGCTTATGGTAAGGTAGATTACAAGAGTGTGTTGGTGGTATTGGTCCACAGCCTTTGGAATCCTCCCAATTTGGAGATGGTGATGCCCTGTATTCTTGCGTGCAACTTTCTCGAGAAGAAACCGAATAAACTGCTTGATTAAAGGTGTGCGTTACAATGGCGGGGTACGTCCTCGTGGTCGTGTTCGTTCGATGGTTAAGGCAGATACATGCCAAGAGTAATATAGAGCTCCACTAAAAGGTGAGGCGAGCGAACTCCGAGACTCCCATCCGACATACTACACACAAAGAAGAAGAAAAGGAGGAGTGAGATCTGAACCATACATGGCGGTGTCGTCCGATTTGAAGTTCGTACTCTTCGAAATACTACCGACGCCTGCCCTGATGGCGCAAGGACGGGAGCTCCGTATCCAAAATCACCTGGAGATGGTTCACGATTGCATCTGTGCCCTCTATGCGGTGATCATAGATGCCCAGATGCGAGCGTTGAAGGAGCCGGAGGTGGAGGAGTGGGTGAACGACGTCGGGATAGCCGTCGCGGACGTGGAAGACCTGCTCCGCAGCATCCTGGGCTGGCAACCGAAGGGAGCGGCGGCATCCAACCTCCTGCCGTGCTCCTTCCCCGAAGTAGCATCTCGCCATGCTATTCTACTAGAGCTGGAGGATAAGGCACGCAGGTTGATTTACCTCGTGAGGAGGGGGTCTTCGCTATGCCTTCGAAAGGAGATGATGGATTCTACATATCCACGACGAGAAGAAGAAGAAGGCGAAAAAGAGTACTTCACCATCTTGAGAGAAGAGGTGGTGGGAAGAGACCAAAAAGTAGAAAAAATCATAGATAAAATCGGTCGGAAGCAACAACAACGATCCCACAATGTGCATGATGATGATGATGATGATGGGCTTTGCTCCTTCATTTTATTCGGCCCATTTATGGCGGGGAAGACTTCCATCGGTCGCATGGTGTACCACCATCCATGGGTCTGCGAGCACTTTGATCGTCGAGTCTGGATTGACGGGTCCAAATTTTCTTCGTTCGATGTCATGTGGGTCATTAAAGAATTTGCAGGATGGATAGCTGGGGCGCCATGCGAGGACATCTGGTTGTCTTATGATCGATTCGGTAGAAGCGACAGATACTTCCTCATCATAGATGACTTCGTTATTGGGTTGGATGACCAGGACAAGTTGAATCAATTGGAGCACTTTCTCCTTCTCGTGGGTGAACCGGGCAGCATAGTGATGTTCATCGTTGATGACGATCTTGATGGATCTTCTTATTTATGTTCACGGCACAGTTTCTTAAGATACAAAATTGATACTATATCGAAAGACAATTGGGTAAAACTATTGATGAGACATGCACTGAGCCATCCTGATCAGGCCAGGGTGGAGGAAGAAAGGATGCTAGATTCATTCGTCCATAGAATTCATGATCAAATCAATTTGTATCCTGTGTATGCCAAGATGTTTGGCTCGATATTTAGATACACCGAGACGAGTCGATGGCAAGAAGAAATAGATGATCTGTGTAGGACGGAGCAAATAGAACACAATCAGCATGTCAATTTGATGTTCCTCCATTATCTTTCTCCAATAATTGCACGATCGTGCCTGTATCAGTTGTTGATTCCACAGGATTACATCTCCGGCTATGCTGACTTGTTGCACGTGCTCGTTGCCGAAGGCATTCCATACAAAGAGCCGATAAAGATGACAATATTGACTGAATTGATAAACAATGCCTTGGTGCGATTCTACTTCCGAATGAGGGTTGGTCGAGATTCCACAATCCCACGACAATGCCTTCATCTACACTTACTCGTGGATTCCCATGTATCCGTATTTCCCACGACCTTATCTGCAAAAGTAAACAACAAGTTGAGAACCCTATCTTTGCAAAGGGAGGAGGAGATGGTTCTTAAACAACAGCCATGTCAGATCACAGATATCTCGGCAACCATGTTTGCAAATCTCATCCATCTACGCATCTTGCATTTAGGTGATACAAGGATCCAACAACTTCCTCACACGGTTGGCAAGTTACTAAACTTGAAATACCTCAACCTTTCTAAGAGTGAAATCCAGGTACTTCCTGTATCCCTATGTAACCTTGGAAATTTACGAGTTCTAAATTTAGCATGGTGTGAGAAGCTTTGGAGACTACCTAGACGAATCCACAATCTTAGGAGTCTACAAATCATGAAGCTAGCTTTTTGTGCAAGGCTTCATAGGCTACCCAAATCCATCACTAGTCTTGTAAATCTACAAGAGTTGGACCTTGAAGGTTGTCATGGCCTCGTGGAGTTACCTGAGGATTTTGTTCATCTGAGAAAATTGACAAACCTGAATATGATCAAGTGTGGCTCTTTGACACAAATGCCCAGTGGATTAGAGCAAATGCATAACCTCCAAATGTTATTTGGATATCCGATTAGTACAATCGGTAGTATTAAAGATGTCATCTCAGAGTTGCAATCTCTAATAGGTCTCGAAAAACTTGATTTGTGGAATCTCCAAATCGTCTCAAAACTAAAGGATGCTTCCACTCCTCTAATGCTGTTGCAAGAAGTACTACCAAAGCTCAAACATTTGGCACTGCATTGGAAATGGGATAATATGAATGATGTCGAGAAAGCTTCTGATGTCACATCGTTGCAGGTACTTGAGGGCCTCCAACCTAATATATATTTGTCAAAACTAGAAATCGTTTCATATGCTGGTAAGGACTTCCCCGTATGGATGAATGATGTGAATTTCTATCTCTATAATTTGACGGAGATCAGATTGGTCAATCTCCGGAGATGTGCAAGGCTGCCACTACTCGGGGAGCTAGTTAATCTCAAGATTGTTGAGATAAGCGGCATGGATTTAATCACTGTTGTAACATTTCATACTCGTTATACTGGGAGAATAAGAAGGTTAGATAAACTAATTTTCTCTGAAATGCCTCAGCTAGAAAAATGTGCAGAACCAACAGAAAAAGGGGCAGAACCAGGAGAAGGAAATGTTGGATGGTACATTGAAGAATTGACACTGATGCAATGCCCAAAATTGAAGACATGGGAGTTGTACCCGAGGGTGAGAAAGTTGAACATTTGGTTGAACAACGAGATGCTATGGCGTTGTCAATCCGCGGGTTGGCAGAGACTCATCAGCCGTATTGACGAGTTGACGATTGTTGGATGCCAAGATCTGATGTGTTTGCCACCAGTTTTACGGTCGAATCGACGGGTCAGCAAGTTGACCATTATTAGATGCAATAAATTGATCTCTTTACCAGATTGGCTGGTGGAAATCGGATCTCTAAAATCTTTGTTTATATCTGGTTGCACTGAGCTGTCATACATACCACCGCAACTCAAAACTCGGTCAGAACTTCTACTACAACATAGTGGTTGTCCCAAGCTACGGTTCTAATGGTTTCCACTTGAAGTCAACCCCATCTGAATCTTCAGCATTATTCCCCCTCTTGCTCTAATCTCTGCAGCTACAACCTGGTATCCATACAAATATTTTAGCTCTTTGCTATGCCCTCTTTATACTTGTTTATCTGATCTCTGTTTGTTGCAATATAAATGAAGTACTCCATATGCATGCATGCATGCAAGATGTTGTCCCATCGATGGTGTCACGCTATACATCGAGAGAGAAACAAACGAGCAATTGTTTGACATTCTGGGATAATAAACTCCTATGCAATTGATTCTGTATGGGAATGTGTATGTGAAATTGTACCTATTTGATGTAATTGATATAGTTGATTAAACAACATCATCGATGTCTATTGTTGTTGTTTATAAATCATCTATTGTTATAATTGGTCTATCTATTGCTGTGGTTGTTGACTACAAGCTAAGAACATGTGTCTAAGTGGTTGAAATCCTTTGGGCGGTTGGATCCGAATAGACCTTAACGTAGAAAACCACCTTCTAGAAAATAACGTGGTCTACCTTACCGATCTTGGTTTCGAGTGTTCCTTTGTGGTCTCAAAGTCAAGTCCTTTTAGGATATTATGTTGTGGTTGGATAAGTACGCGGCGCATGTCAACTTACTGGAGCTTAACGAGCCTTCATCGCCTCAGCTGTGCTTTGCTCGTTTATTCTTTTCAACTTCTCTTCCTTCGGAGCTGAACTAAAATGGAAAGAATAAACTATATATGGAGACCAAGTAGAAGCCGCATGGCGTACATGAATGTCCGTTCGAAGTAGTGGCCGCTCGGGTCTTCTATAGATGAAGCAACTCGAGCCGGACCTCACAGTGAATGTAGTGTACGAAAATAGAAGCAAATACTACCTACAGTCGTTAGATCTGATATGGCTTAAGGTGCATTCTACATGTATGGCGATGCCGTTCTCTGCCGAGCTGAGAAGATGAAGCAGAAGGTGGTCAGGAACGGAAGAGGCTCCGCAGGATCTCGGCCTGTGCGCCGTTCACGTCCATGGTTGCCACCAGCTCCGACAGGCGGTCGCTGAGTTCGTCGACGTCCCGGTGAAGGCTCTTAATGTACTCGCACGTCTCCTTCAGTAGCGATGCAGCTGAAGCCTGCACATCATCGAGGTCTCAGCTCACATAACACGCAGTACAAGTCGGGTGTTTGAGATACAGGAGACACACTTACTCCTTTCCTGCTACGATGGTGTGTCTCGGGAAGACCGGATTGGAGCCTAGCGATGAGCTCTCTGAGCTCCTCATCTGAGGCACTGGGCCTTCTGCTGGCCATCTACTAAAACCAGCGGATGAGGATCAAAGCCAGAAGTGTGGAAGGAGAGGGGAAAGCTTGGTGAACTTATAGGATCAAGAGATCGATCGACAGTGAGGCCATGTGGAGGCGCACATGTCCTCCTACGTGGTAGTGGAGTGCCACGTGTGAGAGCAAGCGAGGCGAGGGATGCGGACACCTGGGAAACAGCCACGTGATGGGGGCATGGGAGGCACCCCATGACTCGTCCGCCACCACCGGCCGCCGGTCCATTAATGCAATAATGGAATGCGTGTTTCGAGGAGGCGGACGAGGAACCTTTCCATCTGTCTTAGTCCTTCCTTCTCATGACAATGGAGAGTGAAGAAGGGACGACTGTGGTCCTGAGAAGAGATCAGGCAATTGCCAAGGGAGAAGAAGCGTTTGCCAATTGATTGATTGCACAGCAGCAGCAGTTGCATGTGACGAAGAGAGACGTGTGTGTGTGTGCGCTTTGACTCCCGTGTTGCCAACTACGTCCACACAATGCACGTCCTTGTCAAATCCACACAATCACTAGCTGTTGTGTTGCATCTTTGAACTCATGCATGTGGATAACATGAAATGGATGAATGTTTGATTCATTCAACGTTTTCTTTAGGTGTTTATACCACGTATATAGTATAATGTGTTGGAAATTTTCATGAGTCAAATAAATAGAATAGTCTAAATAAATAGAATAGCCTTATATGACTAAGAAGAATAATGTTAACTTATAATTTAAAATGAATTGATGTTTGATATGATATATGTTAATCTTGCCACCGTAGATAGTGGCAAGAGTGTGAAAGACTAAACGTACCACAACGAGATATAGGTCTGAATTCGAGTGGGAGAAATGTCATGCCTTCAAAGCAATCCAACATGCTTGGGCCGGAGGCATTTTTCCACCTTGCTTCGGGCATAGGCCTTCCTCGCCGTCGAGCTGCTGCCGTCGACTACTGGTCCTCCAATAATGACGTCAATCTGCCTCTTGACAGGTCCCCTGGGGCACGGAGTTGCTTCTCGGGGTTCCTTGAGGTAGCACCCGAGATGACCTCTTCTGATTAGCTCCTCGATTTGATTTTGGAGGTCATGACAGTCTTCCATGTCATGGTCGTAGTCTCGATGGAACCTGTAATATTTAGACCGGTCCTTGTGAGTGGCCTTCAGGGGATTGGGTTAACGCAAGAGGCCCTTCTCCCTGATTTGGAGGAAGGTCTCTGTACGAGATGTATTTAGAGGTAGAGGTGGGGGCCTCGAGAGTAGTTGCTCGTGTCGGTCTGGCCTCAGCAAGGTTGCACTGGGGCTACTGAGGTCGTTCCTCAGGATTCCTCTATCCTTAGCCTCTTCCCGTCCATGCGCTTTCCCGCCACTAGGACTTCGGCAGCGATGTACTGGTTGGCGCATTGTAGCATCTCGGGGATGGTCACTGGTGGTTTTTCAACCAGTGATTAGAAGAACCTTGAAGGTATCAAGCCCATCAGAAACGCTTGCATGATTAAAGAAGGATGAGCATCCGGGAATCCTCGGATTTCAATGGCAAAGCGTGCCACGAACTGAGAGAGTGACTCATTTTCGCATTGGGATAACGCTAGTAAGGTGGCCACCTGGGACGTATGCTGGTCAGGAAGTTCTGCTCGTACTCCCTCGCGAGCTGGTCGAAAGATGAGGACGGGCGTAGCCGGCTGAACCATGCCCACGCCGGCCCCCTGAAGGTGGTCGAGAATGCCCAACACATTAGGGCGTCAAAGGTGTCATAAAGGGCCATCTATGCCTGAAACACGATGGCGTGTTCCGCCGGGTCAGAGCCGTCGTCGTACGTCTCTAGTATTGGTAACCTAAAGTTGAGTGGCATAGGCTTGTCCTGTATTTCTTGAGCAAACGGGGATCTGCCCGAGCTGCCCTCGCTTGTCTCGCCGTGCGACTTCTAGAACTCACGTTGGAATTTGTCGAGGCGTCAGTTGACTAGGACAACTGGACCCTGAACGAGTCGTCTACCGAGTCTGATATGGTATCAAGCTCGGTGTGGGGTGGAGCGATTCGACAGGGTGTGCTTGGCTTGGATAGGCCTCTCAAGTTTACTGTCTGCTCTTGGGCTTTGCCCATCTCGAGCTGCTCCTTGCTCGGCCTTTCCTGCATCGGGTCGGTTGGGGGGGTCGCGAGTTGCACAATTTGTGGCATGAGCAGGACAATCATCTGCATCATTCCTGTTAAGGCTTGTACTTGCTTAACCAGGCCGAGGAACGCCTCGGGCGTAATGACCAAGGTTCCTGTTGTGTCCGGGGCGAGGAAACCCCAGATCATTGAACAGGCGATCTAGCATCGTGGTCAAGATTCCCCCATCTCTGAGGACAGGGAGGAGCTGATCTCCGAGCCTGACAAAAGGGTGACCGGCCGGTGGAGAGCTCCTACGGGGTACTCCTGCGACATGGCCCTTCCTCTAGCGCCAAAAATATTGATGAACTGATGCGCCATGACTGATGAGTCAGCACGACCTGATCCACGGGTTGATGTCAGGAGTCTTTGGTGGGTTGAGCTGGTTGTTGAGGTTGGTCACGCCCTTAGGACAGGGCGTTGGCACCGGAATATCGATTGACGTCTCTCCGTCAGGATGCTGGTAGTTGGCTCTTGGTTGCAACGCTGGTGGACGGCTCTCAGTCTGGATGCTGGTTGGCGGCTCTTGGTTGGGATGCTGGGGGATGGCTCTCTATCTGGATGCTAGTTGGCATGCCGAGAGGAAAAAACACCTCTCTCGATCGAGATTATCTCGCCTCGGGGGTGACCGCTTTCCTGCATAGAAGGCCCCCGTCGAGTGGTTACCGACTGTGGCCCCTCGACAAGCAAGTTAGCATTTGGTCTCTATTTTTCACCTCCTCCTTGGCCATATGCCGACCAAGGGTTCTTATACTACTATACGAGGGTCGGTTGTACGTGAGTTTCGCGTGACAACCGATCCTAGGGGGGAGGAAGTACCTCAACGATGCCGCCATTCTGAGTTTTCTGAGACAGGACATACTGAGGAATGCCTCGGTATGGGTCCTGGCCGGCGCGTCAGAGAGCTCCTCCTGCTGACCTGGTGATGGCGTGACGGGGCGTATGTGGTGACATGGCCGGTGCCCAACATATACCGTATAAGGATTCACATGAAACAACCCATGTGAGGTGATCAATTAAACACGCAAGACAAATGTCGAGGTCGCGCTGCATTTTGAAGTCTAAAAATATTTTAGCTACAAGGAGGAGATACATGCCGTGTGAAACGAGAAAGTAATGCGTAATGGGTGGTAGAATTTTGTAGTCAAATCTAAAATGTAGGTTTGAGTGGGACGTCGAGAGCACGAAAGCATGTAATTGACAAGTTTAGGTAGATTAAACATGTCGATAATTAGAACTATAGGAGGTGGTAGAGAAGGAAATGGGGGAGGGTGGTAAGTAACGGCGGCGGCAGGCAGGTTGGCAGGCCAAAATGCATGCCTCCATCGGACGTGATTGCTGCGTGCATGAGCTTGTCTCTCCTCGTGGCCACCTACATGTGCTCGTGTTTCGTGGCTACCTTAATCATAGACCGCATGCATGCACGTAGTACGACCGATGACGATGACCGAGAGAGGTAGATAGATAGAGAGAGAGAGAGAGAGAGAGAGAGAGAGAGAGAGAGCATTTTACGTGAAAGGAAAAAGAAATAGATGTGATAGGATTAATTTTGATGACCTGAGGAGATCGATCAGACATAATTTTTCAATATTATCGTGTATGAAAAAGAAAAAGACGTTGAGAATTAAATATTTATATCTTATATCTCTTATTTCCTTAGATAAAAGATTTTATCGAAGAATTTTCTTTTCAAATGCATAAAATACTTGTATCACTTATCTCTTATACTTTTGTATCTTAAATCTCTTATTTCTATCGGCGAAAGATATTCTTTGTTCGTTCATCATGGACAAAATAATGTCAATGATTGACTTAAGAGCTTTAGCTTAATTCTATGAGATCAAAATGTAAAAAAAAAAAAATAGAAACATGCCTAGAGATAAGTTTTATATATTAGTGATATTATCATCATCAATTTAATGAGGGAGTGTTGCCTTGTTGATGTGGTTCACACAATTTATGCGTCATGCATAGTTTGTGCATCATGAACACCAAGTTGATTGAGCTGCATAGGTCGAATTAGATTTACCGAAAAAAATGATCATAATCTCTCTAAAAACTTGACATTTCCAAGAATCGCAAGAGTTGATAGTTGCACCGAAGAAATCTATGCATACGTAGTGTTATACAACTTAGAAGAAACGTGATCTTATTCACGAATAGTTCTTATCCAGGGCCTTTTGCTCTGATATCAATCATATCTAATGAGATAAGTTAATTGTAGTACGACTATTAACCTTCGGATGCGAGACTAAGGATATTACAACATGATTCTGATTTTTCTTTTGCCTGAGATACTTAAATTCATGCATCTTCATGTAGGCACACCACAATTCCTACATGGTGTTTTTGCTCTCATATTACATAACATGGATGAGGGGCCAACCCTAACATGATGCATGGTTGATGTTATTTATGGCGATGATGACAGGTATGGATGGCTACAAAATTAAATCGCATGACAAGTATGTAAGGTGGTCTGTCAGAGGAATTTGGACGACAAATTCCCGTATTTATAGGCAGGATTGATTGATTGATTAATTAATTGATGTGGTTGGTGTGCATATCATTTGTCCTTAATGCATATTATGTTGGTTTCATGCTTAATAACCTCGAAATAATGTGTTTAATAAGCTACTAAACTCATATGTTTGTAGTGGCCAAATCAGACTCTATCATCTATGACGAATGTAGCATGAACTATTGAGAGGAAGGTCATGGAGGGGCAACCTACCCAATTAAATGCTTGCTACTGACCATGTGCATGATAAGAATGATCAACATCATAAGAATGGGCAATGTGATTTTTCAAATATGAAAATTTTAAAATAATTAAGAAAGAAAAACAAAATAATGCTTAGTGTCTATCGTCACCTTGATGGAGTCGCTCTAAAAGAACTTCGACCTCCTCCAATATTTGGTTCTCATGGCTCGATGATCTTTAAGAAGTGGATCGGATCAACTCAAGTTGGTAACATAGATCGATGATCAACTCAACTCAATTCTTATTATTGAATAAGGCAGATGATTTATGACAATAGTATTGTTTCTTAACAAATGTTATATAGAAAACTCATACACTTATTATGAAATTTATGATCATTTTTAGCTATGATAATTTTTTGACACTAATATTTTAGTGTTTATGTTATTAAATCTCAGATTTTGATGATGAAATAAATTATTAAATTTATTGAACTAATGTGCTTCTGAGATAAATAACGAAGTAAATATTTTGATCACGAACTCGGACCACCGAAGGGCCAACTATTGAATAGGAGAGTGAAACATTGTTTCAAAAAATTATAATGTTAAAAACTTATCGAGCCGGAGGATTGGTCGACATGTCGAAAATTAGACTCTATGCTAAAAGTAGGTATTGTGCTAGAAGGATCGAATATTGTATCGAAACATTGAATATCATGAGAAAATCGACATATCAATAGAATGTGCAATATATCGAAAGAAAGGATAATATACCAAAGTCTCAAAAGAAGTGCTGAAAGATCGGATGATATGTTAGAAGAGCATACAATGTGTCGAAAGTTTCGTATATATGTTAGATATGTGGTTGATTTGTTAACATCTTAATCAAAGTTATTTTGAGTCAATTTAAGTTGATATTGAGTCAAAACAAAGCCCACTCATCAAGAAAGCTATTCAGCTTGAAACCAGGTTGAATTTAACTTGTTAACAGGCCAAACCAGCAGTCTAAACTAGGCGTAGACAGTGATATCACTAGGCCCAAGCAGTTTACCGCCTGAGTAAGTTGATAAGTATTATTTATGCTCTGTCGACTTTTTCAATGATGATATTGCTTATGACAATAATAGTACAACTTAGGATGGCAGTAGTACCACTTAAATTTTAAATTTTATGATGATAGTCCATTGTAGTATAGTTTCGTAATATTAAATTTTACAGCGATAATACCGACCATTGCCAACAGTAGTACTACCCATGCCCTGAAATTTTAGGGATTTGAATTTTTAGCTCCATTCTTGAAGTCTTTTGGAATGTATAAATATCTTATTTAGACTTAATTAATGGAGCATTCATTTATAAGCTAGTAAAATATTATAAGCTCTCATTTTGAGCATACCTCCTCCTCTTTAAGTTTAGTTAAATATCTAAATTTTAAGAGATGAGAGAACTCCTATAAAGATTATCTCCTAAGCTTGAAAAAAAAGAAAGTTATAATAAGGATAGTTGATCTTCGCCTATTGGAAAGAAGATCGATAGTGAAAGTCAATGCCTTTGAGAAAAAAAGAATCTAGAGCGAATATAATTCGGGAAGACCGAATCGCTATAAATCGATTTGTCTCTTTTTACTTGTCATTTTACTTATGACTTAATTTTATACTCTTTATTTACAATTTTAATTGGATCAATCAAGTTTTTGAAATGTGTTGATTTATCGATTAATTTTTAAAATCGATTAAAACTGCTATTGTGCTATTTCTATCCCTCTTAGTGTCAATAAGATTCTAACATATCTAATAGCCATCAGATATCTATCAATAGTGATACTATCTAACATTCACACTCTAATTATGTCATAGAAAAGAATAATTTGTGTAGTATAAGCCGAATAATTATATGGACTAACTCCTTGAATAAAAGTAGTTAGGATTTATGAGAATATAACGCTTGTCTCACAACATCTAATGTCGAAATTTATTCTATAATGCATAATCTAAGCCTAGTTCCGTAATATTGTCAAAACATAGATCCATTGTGCCAAAAATACTATCCTAGTGTCTAAATGTGTCAGTATAAGTTGGAATATCGAACTTTGACCGAGACAACGAAACTTGATTCTGATTTCAAATCTGAGTATGATTTCTCCTACATGAGAAGACTGCTATTAGGTTTGTCTCATAAGTAGAATTCTAGAAAAACCTTTATTTATAGTTTAGGATCTCGAATCGCTTGTGATTAGTGAAATATTCTTCCAATCATTTCTACATCGAAAAATATATTGTTTATTTTAGTTCAAGCTAACATGATATTTTCGATCACTCTATTTTGCCATGTCTCGATAGAGGATAAATATTACCCCCCTATCATTCACCAATTTAATTACTCGATCAACCTTAATCTAAACCAATCATATAGTGTCATCTAACAGTATAAATGTTTATTCTAGATATATTTATGATCTCTTTCAAGATACCATTTCCAATATCGAACACACAAAGCGGCGATAGGTTGAGGACGTGCTGTGATAAGATTACATTCGTGGATGGTAGGGTTGTCGAGTAGCTCGTCGATGGCAGCCTTTCATCACAGCCATATATGCCTACATTTTGTCGACCGTGGGTGATAACAGAGAGATTTTCTCTGATAAAAGAGAGATATCCTCAACTGCATAGCAGATGAGATTTCCTCAACTGCATGAGGAAATCTCTCTGCTCAGTTAAAGAAATATCCTCTTTCACTATGTATAAATAGACTTCACATTATACTACTTGAAGTGTGCCTTTTGCTTTATCCTTATAATTTCATTCTTCATTATCTCATTCTATCATGGTATCAGAGCGGCGTTCTCCTCCTTGAGTCTTTCAACCTCACCCATCAGCTTCACGGCAAGCCATGGAAGCTGTTGCTGCATCATCATCAAACCACCGCAGTCATCCACCTCTCACTTCCCACCTTTCATCGCCGCCAGCGCCCCGTCACTAACCCTCTACTCCAGATCTGCTCTGCTTTCGCGCGCTGGTCCATCGACCAGCTCCTGGCCTTCTTCCTCCAACGCCTCTGCCACCGCTGTCCTCGACTCCGGCAACATTATCCTCACTGCTTCCGAGAGGACCTTCTGGGTGTAGGCCTCCCAGCAGCCAGCATCCTGCTTTGCCTTCGCAGAGACAAGCAGCCTTCGGTAACTTTCCACGTTGCTGCCTCGTTGCCAAGATTCCTCACTGCTGATCTATTGCACACAGATCTGCAGCTGTCTTGCACAAAGCTGATCACGCCACTAGCTGCATCACTGCCCAGAGTCCTTCCTATAGAACTGCTGCTGCATAGAAATCTACAGCTTTACACCATCTTGCTTAGGTCTTTTCCTTCAACGAAGACCTTATTCTTTCAACACAGATCTTATTTGCCACCACCTCAGGTGACATTGATCTATACCAACACTTCTTTCTCCCTGCTCATAACTTCCATATGTCATCATCATCTACCTCTGATGCACCCATTACTGTTCCCACAGGGAACCATAGTACCTTCCTACATACAAGCCTTATCTCCATAAATGCAGCAACTCTCATCCCCTTCAAATTATCCAACGGTGGTAACTACGCATCATGGCGTGCTCAATTCTCTAATATATTATTTGGCTATGATCTTTTAGGCTATGTCGATGGTTCTCATCATTGTCCACCGGCGATGCTCAACATCCCAGGCGCATCCGATCCAGTACCAAATCCGGATCACAAACTATGGTTACGCCAGGATCGCCTCATCCTTCAAGCAATTCAAGCCTCGGTCGCTGGATCTCTTGCCACACTCATTTCTTCATGTGACACTGCTGCCGAAGCTTGGTGCAAGTTGCAAACCACCTTGGCCAATCGTTCTCACACTCGCATGCTTAGTCTCCTATCCAGCCTCATGAAGATAAAACAAGAGGGAAGTAATATTGCTGATTATCTACATAACATAAAGGTTATCATCGATAACTTGGCCTTGGTAGGTCATTCCCTCAGCAATGAAGAAGTTACTGTTCATATCCTCAATGGCCTCGGAGACGAGTACAAGGAATTGGCAGCAGCAATACGGGCGCGTGATTCACCAATCATATTCGAAGAACTTTACGACAAGCTGATTGCCTTTGAGATATATCTCAAGCGCGAGGACAAACAGCCAGGACCATCCATCACAGCTCAAGTCACTCAAAAAAGGAGGGGCAATTCGTATAACAAGATTGTCAACAAAGGTTTGATCAAGACACCTTCTGAACCTTTGAGCTCTAAACCAACCATTCCTCCTCCTCATCCTCAACATTCCAATCACAACAACCAAGGTGGCTCCTTCAATCAACCGCAGTCCTGGCGCCCTCACTACTCAAACCAACAAAGAATTGTTTGCCAACTATGTGATAAAGTCGGTCACTCTGCAAAGGTCTATCGATCTCGACCCAGACTTCCTGCTCAATCACATTGGCCTCAAGCAAATCTCACGACTACTCCAACGACTAGTGATCATAATTGGATTGTGGACTCTGGCGCATCCCACCACATCACTTCAGATCTCCAGAACTTGTCCATCCACAACAACTATGGTGGCACTGAGGACATCATCATCGGTGACGGTAAAGGAATTCCTATTACTCATACGGGTTCTACACTGCTTAATTCACCTACCACAACCTTTACACTCGATGATGTTTTATGTGCACCTTACATCAAACGAAATCTCATTTCCGTTTCTCAATTTTGCAAACAAAATAATACCTCCATTGAATTCTTTCCTAACTCTTTTCTTGTTAAGGATTTGAGCACGGGGGCATCATTGGTCCAAGGCCAGAGTAAGGACAATGTTTATGAATGGCCGTCACTTCCACAAATACAACAGCCCACTGCTTACTCCTCCGTTGCAGCTTCAATCGATGTGTGGCATCGGCGTCTCGGTCATCCCTCTCTCCCTATCCAAAATAAATTACTTTCTCGTTATTCTCTTCCTACTCTTACAAATAATCGGGTTGTTACTTATTGTGATGCTTGTCTTCATAATAAAAGTCATAGACTTCCTTTCAGTGTTTCCTCTATATCATGTTCTAAACCATTTGAAATTATTTATACTGATGTTTGGGGCCCTGCTCCTGTCACTTCTTTTGACAAGTTTAGCTTTTATGTTATTTTTGTCGACTATTTTACTAAATACACATGGCTCTATCCTCTTCGTCATAAATCAGAAGTTTCAAAAGTCTTTACCAACTTTAAAAAGCTGGTTGAAAACTTCTTTCAGTCTACAATTAAAACAGTCTACTCTAATGGTGGAGGTGAATTTCAAGCCCTCACATCCTACCTCTCAACCTGTGGCATCCAACACCTTAAGTCACCCCCACACACTCCTCAACTAGTTGGCTCTGCTGAACGTAAACATCAACATATTGTAGAAACTGGTCTCACACTTCTACATCAAGCCTCCATGCCACCAACTTTTTGGTCTGCCGCCTTTCAAACTGCTGTCTACCTTATTAATCGTTTGCTCACTCCAGTTCTTCAATACCAGTCTCCATTTAAAAAACTATTTTCCAAATCCCCAAACATTCAAAAACTCAGAATATTTGGTTGTTTATGTTATCCGTGGCTACGTCCCTATGCCCCACACAAGTTAGCGCCAAGATCTAAAGCTTGCATCTTCATAGGATATTCTCTTGAGCATAATGCCTTTCGGTGCTACGAACCACAATCTCAAAAAGTCTTTATTTCACGACATGTTGTTTTTGTTGAATCTGCCTTTCCATTTCACACCACTCCGACAAATATTCATTCTTGGAGTATACATTCGATCCCCTCAAACGAACCTCCTCCCACACCATCCAGTCCTATTGTTGAAGATCCACACTCTTTTGTTATCCCAGTTCAACAACTCTCCACTCCCCCCATTCCTTCTCCCCTTCCTTCTTCACAAGTCTCCCCTACCACTGAAGTCGTCTCCTCAGAAACACAACAACTTTCTTTACCTAGTGCCATCGATGTATCTCAACCTCTCTTGCATCCTGTCGATGCCTCTCCACCACTCTTACCAATAACACAACCTGCAGTTCCTAGCCATCCAATGACAACACGCTCAAAAAGTGGTATCTTTAAACCACGTCAGGTTCTCGACCTCCATACTATCACCAATTCTTCTCTTGAGACTAGTGAACCCACCACAATTACTCAAGCACAAAAATCTTCACATTGGCGTCAAGCTATGTGTGAAGAATATGATGCTCTTCTACATAACTCCACATGGACTCTTGTACCTTCTCATCCTGCACAAAATATCATCGGGTGTAAATGGGTATTCCGAATTAAGCGAAACCCCGACGGATCCGTTGCTCGATATAAAGCACGATTAGTAGCCAAAGGGTTTCATCAACGACCTAGAGTTGATTTTATAGAGACTTTTAGTCCTGTAGTTAAACCCACAACAATTCGGCTTATTCTAAGTTTGGCCATCTCCAGAGGTTGGAACTTACGACAACTGGACGTTAACAATGCTTTTTTACAGGGGACTCTAACTGAAGATGTCTTTATGCAGCAACCCCCTGGCTTTGTTCATCACCAGTATCCGAGACATGTTTGTAAATTACAAAAAGCCATTTATGGTCTCCGTCAAGCTCCCAGAGCTTGGTATACTGAACTTGGATCGTTTCTGCTATCAATTGGCTTCATCAACTCCAAGTCTGACACCTCTCTATTCCTCCGACAACATCATGGCAATACAATATATCTTCTAGTTTATGTAGATGATATTATTGTTACCGGCAATGATCCCTTGGAGGTTCAGACATTTTTAAATCAATTGGCTGATCGATTCTCCCTCAAAGACTTAGGACCACTGAGCTACTTTCTGGGAATGGAAGCAATATTTACATCTTCCGGTCTCTTCCTCTCTCAAAGAAAGTATATTCAAGACTTATTATCAAAGACAAATATGCAGGATGCGAAAGTAGTTGCTACTCCTCTCTCTACTGGTGAATCACTCAAATTATGTGATGGCAGCCCTACCACGGACTCAACTCAATACCGGCAAGTACTAGGCTCCTTACAATACTTGGCTCTCACCCGTCCAGATATCTCATTTGCAGTCAATAAATTGTCTCAATACATGCACCAACCTTCTGCTATACATTGGTCTGCGGTTAAACGAATTTTGCGATATCTTAAAGGGACCCTTAATCATGGTCTCTTTCTCCGCAAAACCACTCAACTTCATCTCCATGCCTTTGCTGATGCTGATTGGGCGGGAAACTTTGATGATAGAACCTCCACGTCAGGGTATGTCATCTTTCTTGGGTCTAATCCAATCAGCTGGAGTTCTAAGAAGCAAAAGACAGTAGCTCGGTCTACAACTGAAGCTGAATATCGTGCTATTGCTACCACTGCTGCTGAACTCAACTGGATCACAAATCTTCTCAAGGAACTCAAAGTTAGCTTTACTCATACTCCCACAATATATTGTGACAATGTTGGAGCTACCTACTTATGTGCCAATCCAGTGTTCCACTCGCGCATGAAACACATCGCCATCGACTTTCACTTCGTGCGAGATCAAGTTGTCAGACATCAACTTCGTGTCTCTCATGTCCATGCGGCTGATCAACTTGCAGACTCACTCACGAAGCCTCTAGCCCGCAAACTATTTTTGTTTCATCGATCCAAGATCGGTATCCTTGACAGGAGCTCGATCTTGCGGGGGCATGATAACAGAGAGATTTTCTCTGATAAAAGAGAGATATCCTCAACTGCATAGCAGATGAGATTTCCTCAACTGCATGAGGAAATCTCTCTGCTCAGTTAAAGAAATATCCTCTTTCACTATGTATAAATAGACTTCACATTATACTACTTGAAGTGTGCCTTTTGCTTTATCCTTATAATTTCATTCTTCATTATCTCATTCTATCAGTGGGAATGGCATTTGGCATATAGCGAAGAGGACGAGGGACCGCAATGGATGGAGTCAAGTTAGGGTTCATGGAGATGGAGAAGTTGGACACCGGTGTTCACGTTCCATTGTCCGTCCTCGCGTCGACTCGTCCGAGTGATCTATTTTCTTTGGAACGTAGGAAGGATCGACGGTGGCAATACGATTATAATTTTTTTTTTCTTTTTAACATATATATAGTAAAAGAAAAACATTATTAAGAATTTTCTCAAGTGAATAATCTTTTTTTGTGCAAAAAGAAAGTTAAAAAACTTTACCGATGAAATCGAAAGCAAACAATCAAAATAATTAATTTTAGAGAAAATAAATTCTTCCAAAGATCAAACATGAGCGACCAACTAATTAGTCATATGATTTTTTTTTTATGGAATATATATGATATCTTACAATCTTTCATAGCAAACATTAAGTGTGAAATATCCAAACAACATTCATAATTTTGCATGGGGAGGAGATTGTCTTTGAGGATATCGACGATCATCAAAGCCTGATTCATTGTGGAGCTCAACATGGTAGTCTAGCTAACTTCTGCTTATATATAAAAGAAATCTCCTTGACATTTGAAATAATATCTTATATATGAGTAATATTTTAGCGAATCATGTATCTAACATGTCGAGCATAGTCGTCAATAGAAGCATGAGCGGTAAATATTATTTGAAATATTTTTCTTACCACTCTAAAAGTTCTTACATCTCATGTATGTATGAGGTTCATTCTTTTTTACTTGACTGATACTTTAGACTTCTTAGCGTCTCGAAGATCCAGACGTGCAAAACCTTTGGGAAGTAGGTTAGGTTGACTTGACTCCGATCAACGAATTATTTTCATTCTAACGTAAGGGATATAATAATGTTGATGAAATAGTTATAGGGATTTTTAATTGAATTTAGTCCTAAAAAAAGTTTAAACTATTAGGAGAAGACATATAATATATGGTTAAGATCTATTTTACCCCTTATGATTTTGGTCAGGCACCTCATAAGTTTTTATGATTTACTCTTGTCTAAAATAACCCTTATATTTTTAAAAATATAGTATATAAGATCCTTCCGTCCAATTTGAGTTAATAGACCTTAAAATTTGCTTATATAGCATACTAACTCATAATAAATAATTAATATAATAACAGATATAATTTAAGATTTAAATAAAAACTTAGACCTCTATTAATAACGAGATGAGGTATCATCGTGGAAGTGACCACCAACAACAGTATCAAACTACTATTGCTTATTGTATGTACGTAACCTACTATTGCTTCCAATCCTACCTTAGGAAAAAGGTACTACATGCATCTCATTTCGTTGATGCCATTTCCTTGCCCCCTTTCTATTTTCTTTCTTCCCTGTCTCTCTTTCTTGCCTAATTCTATTGCTATCTAATCGACGTCCTCTTCCATCAATCCATCCAAAGAAGAAGAGGAAGGAGGAATAGAGTGGAAAGAGGAAGAGAGATCAGCAATGAGAAGATGAAATTATGGCAGGACAAGCGAGAGCAAGAGATGTACAACAGCTTCGCTAACCTGTACGCCATCATCAAGACCACGAACAAGCTAGAGAAGGCGTACGTCCGCGACCTCGTCTCGTCTGTCGAGTGCAAGGTCGTGTGCCTCAAATTCATCGCTCAATTTTGCACCCTCCATTCTGCCCTCCATGGCACCGTCCCCTCCCTTGACCGCTTCATCGAAGCCTACCACCTCGGCGCTCCTGCCATCATCAATCACCTCTTGTCTCCAGCGTCTCGACCACCAAGCATTTCATCGGCTCCTCTTCGGCCATTGCCTCCGCCTCCGATATCTCCTCTTGTTATTAATGGAGGTTTCGTTTACTTTTTAAACTTAAATTATATATATCATAATATTAATATTTTATTATGATTCAACGTATCACATAAGTAAATTCTAACGTCTATTAACTCACATGAAAGGATATATATATATACATATATATATATACATATATATATAATATTTTTAAAAATATAAAAATTATTTTAGACACAGAATAAATCATAAAGTTTTAAGAGATCCATTATCAAAATCAAATGACTCTAAAATTGAACTCCAAACATATGGTGTAAATTCAATTAAAAAATAAACATTGCACATAGACTAACTAATCACTCACTCGATGAAATAAAGAGAATACAAATATAATCATCAGAACACATGACTTCCTCTATTACCATGGTAAATATTTTAAATTATCAGAAGCCATCACAGGTTTTAGTTGTTAGAGGAGAATGAGGCCCAACATATATTAAACTCAAATGGTACAAGAAGCCATGTTGCCTATTTGACCCACACTACAAGCGTTTCCAAGCCCGCTTGCTCGCCTTTCATGGCTTTGGCTCGTATGTTACGACCCAATGCCACTCTCCGTTCTCTCCCCCACATCGCCCCTGTTCTTATACCCCGTCTCCTCCATTGCCATCGCTCGAACACCTCGTCGCCCGACAACCTGCTCGAGCACGACTCCCCGTCGCCGCCCTCCGGGGATTGCATTCCTCTGATAAGATCCTGCTCCACCAAAGCCCACCTCCTCCAAATCCACGCCCGTCTCCTCCGCTCCGACCTCGTCCACGACCCCACCATCTCCACAGCCTTCTTGTCCCGCGCCGCGCTCGCCCCCCTGCGCGACCTGGGCTACTCGCGCCTCGTCTTCGAGCGGATCCCGCGCCCCTCTGTGTTCCACTGCAACGCGCTCCTGCGCGGATACGCCGAGAGCGGCTCCCCCGCCGAGGCCTTGCGCTTCTACAACCGCATGCGGCGACACCTCGGCGTCCGTGGCAACCCTTTCTCCGCTTCCTTTCTTCTCAAGTCGTGCACCAGCATCTGCTTCTTGTCCGGTGGCAAGCAGGTGCACGGTAGGGTCCTCCGCGATGGGCATCATTGCGACTCCGTTCTGCTGACTTCTCTGATGGGACTGTATGCTTCTTGCGGGGATTGCGAGGGTGCTCACCGCGTTTTCGATGAAATGCCTTTTAGAGACACCGTCACGTGGAACGTCTTAATTTCTTGCTACTCTCAGAACCGTCGGAGCAAAGATGCGCTGCACCTGTTTGACGTGATGCAGCGACCGGATCACGGATGCAAGCCGGATAATGTCACCTGCCTGCTTCTGCTTCAGGCGTGCGCGCAACTGAGTGCGCTTGATTTCGGCGAGCGCGTCCACGAGTACGCCGCGCGAGTAGGTTATGACCGTGCTTTGAACCTACGGAATTCACTCATAGCGATGTACTCAAAGTGCGGAAGCTTGGACAAAGCTTACGCAGTGTTTTCTGATACTTCTCAGAAGAATGTTGTCAGCTGGAGCGCCATGATTTCGGGGTTGGCCATGAACGGGTATGGGACGGAAGCTATTGAAGCTTTTGGTGTCATGCTGAATGCTGGTGTTACTCCCGACGAGCACACCTTTACCGGCGTGCTGTCGGCTTGTAGCCATAGTGGATTGGTTGATCAGGGATTAAGGTTCTTCGATATGATGAGAGACAAGTATGGAATTGCCGCCAATGCGCGTCATTTTGGGTGCATGGTCGACCTTTTGGGCCGTGCCGGTTTGCTCGATCAGGCCTATGAGCTTATAGCGAAAGAGAAGGCTGTTGAGCTAGATTCCACTACTTGGAGGACTCTTCTTGGAGCCTGTAGGATCCATGGCCATGCTCAGCTCGGAGAACATGTAATTGGGCACCTGATCGAGTTAAAAGCACAGCAAGCTGGAGATTATGTCCTGTTGCTGAATACTTATGCATCTGCAGGCAACTGGGAGAAGGTGGCAGAAGTAAGGAAGTTGATGAAGGATAAGGGAATCCAGACAAGCCCTGGCTGCAGCACAACAGAGATAAATGGAGTAGTTCATGAGTTCACCGTCGACGATGATTCACATCCACGAAAAGCAGAGATTTACCGGATGCTTGATGAGATAAATAGCCAGTTGAAGATTGCTGGTTATGTTCCAAACGTGTCATCTGAACTGCACAGAATGGACAAGGAGGAGAAAGAGAACGCACTCTCTTGTCACAGTGAGAAGTTGGCTATTGCATTTGGTATTCTTGCAACCCCACCAGGAAGAACGATCAGGATTGCAAAGAACCTCCGAACTTGCATCGATTGCCACAGTTTCGCAAAAATTTTGTCTGCGGTATATGACAGGCTGGTGATCATTAGGGATCGCAGTCGATTCCACCATTTCAAAGGAGGTCGATGTTCATGTGATGATTATTGGTAGGTGGGCATCACAGTTGTTGGCCTCTCATGCTTTGAACATTACTCATTTGCTCATCAAGCAGATGAAAGCAAGCTTGATGATTGCTCACCCCCATTACATCAAGGACTCGACAAGATATCTTGAGCTCATATTTGGGATCAGCATTGCACCTGATGCATGAGCTCTCAAAAGCAATCACCATCAACCAAGGAATTACTATGATGAACACAGCAGCAAGATGCTTAATGGTTGGCAAGTTGAAATCCTATCAATGTAACTGTGGTTGTGCAAAGTTAGTGGCAGTAAGATTTCACTGCTGCGCTATTATTTTAGCACCTTTTGTATTTCATAACATGAACCTAAATAAAATTTACTTTTCATATTCTTCACCAGCTTCCACATAAACTGGCTTGATCATCATATAATTATTATGATGTGACTATATTTTATCATCTAGGATACATATTGCCATTTGGTCACATGCTGTGTGAAGGATCATTTTATGCTTGGTTGTATATTTGAATGGGGTTATTGTTTCTGCCTTCAGTCAATGACTTTGGGACTTCCGGTCAACCTGCACCCAATGCTTACAATGCAAGTTTCCTGCCATCAAACACCATTTATAACAACTCGATTTGCTAAACATGTTTAATACCCAACATCACTACTAAGCAACGTCTTCATGTACAAATCGTACTAATCTAATGACTTGTCATTTGTTCTGAGCTTGGCAATTAAACAGAGAGCGTTGCTCCTCTGTGATTAGCGTGATCAAATTTCAAGTCAACTCGAACATAGATATTAGGAATGAAATATCTCAATAATCATAAAGAAGAATTAGATGATAATTTAATGATGGTTCGTTCACAAAGAAGGAAGAATTAAACGTGAAGTTGGTGCAACGGGGAGCATTGAGGAAGAAGATAAAGGGTGCAAATACCAAGAAGAGAGAAGCTTGTGTTTGAAGTGTTTGGTTCCAATTTCTTTTGACTTGGGTTTGCAACCAAAGGTCAACAGACAAGATTGGTCCAAACCGAGGGGCCACACTTGGGAAGAAATGCCAATGGCTTGACTTCCAAACACTTCATTAAATAGGGGGCTTCCCAACCTGCAACCTCTTTGGTAGACACGGTTAGCAAATCCTGGTCATGGACTTCTGCTCACACGTCCAAACTTTTGTTCTTATGCCCATTATAATGCATGCACTGTGACCTAAGCTTGATTTCAATCTTCCCCACCACTAAAACTAAATCAATCTTCAAGGTTACTGGAACTTGGTTATCAAATTACACCTAAGATTATTCATCCAGTATACTTAACTTCATCTTGCCAAAAGCCAGCTTACACTGTGTGAAAGTGGAACAGCATTACAAGCTGCAGATTTGTTTCATCAGGCCTGAAAGATCCCAAAACATGTGCTGACAAACAAAGGGTACATATCTGAATGAGATGGGATTTTTGGATCAGGAGAGACCGAAGAGAAGAATTTGCAGTGACAATTGGGAATGAATATTAGTATCCGAAGCTTCTAACGTGTTGGAAAGAGTTAGCTCGGCGTGAATAACCCAAGAAAAAGGATAAACAATGGACTTGTCTTGAAGTTATCCTTCTCTTGGTGTGCTCAAGGATGCGTGTGACGAGTATTGTATGTGTGAAAGGAAAAGGATTGATGATCCCCTATGCTGCTAGATTTGTAGTCTTTTTGGGATGCCCATCTTATGAACTAAACAAACCTAATGAGTTCAAGGAGGGAGAAAGGCGAAGTCTTTTCGGTCAATAATGTATTCACTGCTTTGGACTCATTGTAAACAGCTGGATTGTGATTATAAGACCACTCACTGCTTAAGCTTCTCTCTCATTCGACCAGACATCTTAAGCTTTTTGATCTTGGAAAGGTTTCTTGTAGTTCAGCCTCAGATTTGCTTCTCTCGGTCTTCTTCAACTACTGTTTTCTCAGTGAAGAGTCTGTAGGGGTCATGGATGAGAGAAGTGATATGGAGAAGGGAGATGACATTATGCTGCCAGGGTTTAGGTTTCACCCCACAGATGAAGAGTTAGTAGGCTTCTACTTGAACAGGAAGATCCAGCAGAAACCTCCATCTATTGAACTTATCAGGCAGCTCGACATCTACAAATATGATCCATGGGATCTTCCAGGTAAGCTGCTTCTATTTGCCTGTGCATGTTGAGTACAGGTTCTCTTATCATCTTCCATTTACTTACCAAACTGTTATCTCTCCTTCTCTTGCAACCGAGAAGAGCTGGCGACGACAACAGGAGAAAAGGAATGGTACTTCTACTGCCCGAGGGATCGAAAGTACAAGAACAGTGCAAGGCCAAACAGAGTCACAGGAGCTGGATTCTGGAAGGCCACAGGCACGGACAGGCCAATCTACTCTTCTGAAGGAAATAAGTGCATAGGTCTCAAGAAATCGCTCGTTTTCTACAGAGGCAGAGCTGCCAAAGGGATCAAAACAGAATGGATGATGCATGAGTTCAGACTACCTTCCCTTGCTCACAAAAATATTTCGATCAACGTGAGAACTACAGTTCATTTCTCATTTTTGGAGTAATTATCTTCCATTCTATTCTAACAACTGAGATATTGTTTCGCTTCATGAACAGGATTCATGGACAATATGTAGGATATTCAAGAAGCCTAACACCGTGGCACATAGAGCAGCACCGCCTCCTTCCTGGGTGTCCCCGGTGCCCGATCCCAATGGAGCAGCAGACCTGTTCTCCATCTTAAGGACTGCACATAGCACCCAGCTGAGCTCAGAGATGCCCCGTCATCCACTTGAATCCTCCTGCTACAAGCCGGAGCTTCCCAATGCACAAGTTGCACCCACCAGCTTCATGTTCTCCCCAGAACACATGCAAATACCATCCAAGTCCGCCATGGACGTCGCCTCGATGCTTCTCAATGCATCACCATCGATTGTGGGTGACGTTGAGGAATCCTTGACGAGCATAGACTTCGGACAACAGCCCATGAGAAGCACAGCAAGTCTGGCAAACGGAGAAGAAGGTAAAATATGCAGTCTTGAGAACAGTCAGTGGGGCTTCAGCCTGCTGCCAACCATTTCCTGGGAGCCCAACTTGGCATGGGAGTCTCCTCCTTACCTCTGTGAGATCTCACCAAACTAATTGGCAAGCAAATGCTTCACATAGCTGGATGTAGAGAGTTTAGAGTCACATCACATTGGCAACCATTTCCTGTTGCAAAAGACTGATGTACATGTTCATGTTCAAAGCTATGATTGTTAACAGCAAAGCTAACAGAGTGAGAAGCAACATTTAGCTTAATGAAAGTTCTTTTCTTCTCAAAATTTGCTTACCTATTGTTTATATGAGATATTAGATATACTCCCTAATAGCAATAGCAGCTCCATCTCAACTTCTAACACTAATACAGCAAAATAAACCAATACCAATTACTTATTAGCATTAATTATGTCAAGTATTAATAAGAACATGTATAGGAGGTTACTTCAAATTATGAAGCTTGGGGATAATTTGTATTAAAAATAACAAAAATATAATCAACTTGTCTTTGTTTACAGCTTTGTAGCAACACTTAAGGAAAAATTAGATAATAACAAAAAAAAAGAAAAATAAACAATTTAACAATAATATATAAGCTTTATATTTTTCGCTCTAATATATCTGACTCCATAAGCAACAATAATATAGGGGATATAAAAGTTTGTTCTTTTCTGTAGTCAGGTAAAGAGAAAGAGTTTAAATGCTAATTTGTTTTCCATGGGTCCCAGTTGGTCACCACTTTTACACATCAACCCGCATTCTTATCCGCTTGGCAATAGGATGAAAGAGTGGGTCCTGATGTAATATCCAATCATTTTCCGGCACGTAACTGTTAGGCGATCAACCGCGTGGCGCCGCAGGTGGATGATTAGATAGTTAAGAGTTTCCTTTGGCTACGAATTCTCGTTTATTAGAGAGTTTATTGTTTTTAGTGTTTCTTTCTCTCTTTTATATTAATTGGGAGTCGTCTTCTTTTGGCGAAATCTCTCGACGAGCAGATCGGATCGAATCAATTCTCGATAGTAAAGGAGGGAAAGGCTATATCTGCTGCCCACCGACTGCGTATCTTCTCGCTTGCCTTCCCCGCTACCATCGCCGGCCCAGTTCTTGTGCCTCTCCTTCTCTCGGTCGACTCTCTTCGTCGTTCCCAACCATCGCGGTCGCCGAAGGTAACACGAAGCCCTCCACGTTTTCCCCTTTCTTTTGGGGCCTTTTCCATTGAATCTTTCGTTGTACCTTCTTATTCTTCTCTCCGATTTATCGGATCGAATCATATTTTTCTTTCTTTTTTCTTGTGTCTCGATGAAAAATCATGTTTTTGAGCATTACTTGGAGGCGGAGGTAAGCTGGGTCATAAGAGCAAGTGGGATTTCATGGTTCTCTGTCTTCGTTGTTCTGGCAGTGGAATATGATGCGTAGGATTGTACTTATTTATATGAGGCTAAGCATTCAAGGAGGTGATTGGTTTCGTTTGTCCTGCCTCGCTGACTGGAGATTTTAGTAGTTAGTATCCTGCTCGGTTCCAGGAATTTTTAGTAAGCATATGAGGCTAATCTCGTTCAACTTTTCCAAATAATTGCTTAGATGAAGCCGGACTTTGGAGAAGAATTGATTCTGCTTTCTGTGTGACATTGGTTGGGTCTATTTCTTTTTTTTTTTTTTGGCAAAGGTTGGTCGGTGTCTTTTGACTGCCTGAGGGTGAAGGACCTACAAGATAAACACCGTTGATGTAGGGTTGAGGTTACCTTAGGCGGAGTCCCCTGTAATGCCCAAATCAGACAGTGAAGAGTGGAACTCGAAGCAACGACCAGCTTAACTAGAGTTGACTGGAGCAGAACATCTTCACAATTTGCAATCTTGACATACAGATACTGAACAACCATCATGTTTGCAGCACTCATAGCAACATCCTGACATGAAGTGGTTGTGCAGCACTTACAACAATATCCTGAATACATAGCACACGAGCAACACTAGTACCCACAAAAATTTCCTTATTTTGGTGGTCGAACTTATGCCATAGTTTTTCCATTCCTTTTATGAACTCAACCACATTATCTTTCAGGCTTGTAGGGAGAGAGAGGGAGAGAGAATGGAGAGTGCTAACTTCTTGGTTGCTTTAAGCCTGGGTGGCCACAAGGTCCTCGGTGAACAGTTGTTAGGAAGATGACGGGCTACCACACATCAAGAGGTTGTGTCATGTTCACATGGCTGATAATCTCACAAGTCATTTATTAAGATTTCGATCAGATCATTGCTCACATTTAGTTCATTTGGAAAAATTAGCAACTCAAATAGCCTTTTAAGTTTGAATCTTTTTGTTTCTCTATAATGACTACATTAAGCTAGTTTGTAATATTTGATCATAAACTTATTAGGGTTTCAATATTTTGGCCGCAAGGTCACCTCTAGGGGTGCTCTACCATTATCGCTGCCATGTCTTATATCTTACCTTTTACTCTCTTTACATCTTCTCTATGCCTGACCAGCACCTCCCTCCCCCATTCTCCCTTCCCTCTTTTTTTGCCTTTCCTTTTCCCTCCCTCTTCTTGCCCTCTCATCTCTCTTTGGCCAAATTTGGGTCTTGCTTTTGTAAGGTAAGCATGGTTTGCTCAGGTGAGTTCCTAGGGCATTGGATGACAATGGACCTTGGTGCCTTATTGTGCCTAGCAGTTTTGACAACATTGATATCAATAAAACTGATCTTTTGGAGCAAATGGGCTTTATTTTCTGTAAAACCATCCATAACAATAACTTTATCTCTAGAGATTATGCATTCTAGGTAAATGCTCTTGCAGCTCTAATGGTATATTTAAGGTTGGAAATGGAATGCACTAATGATAGGATGAGTTAACATTTTTCATTAAAATTCTTCAAAGTTATTGGTCATGGAACTTAAAATTATATAAGCATGCATGTGTGTATATTCACTTATTTACATGCACTTTATTTTCATCCTTTTTATTAATATTTCACCTATTGACATTGGTTAATTTTTGACAGAGGAAACGATCTGTAGCCAGTTCTATCATCTCTCAACTTTACTGAAGTTCCTTTGAATTTGAAAGCTCCTATGGCACAGCCATCAAATCAAAAGACAGTATCGGTGTATTTTTATATTCCCAATATTATAGGTAAGTTTTTGAATCCCAATATTTGACTTTTGAAAATGTGTTGTTAATCTATGAAGAAATAGGAAAACATGCTCTCATTCTTTCTAATATGACCCATTAGTTGTAATTAATCATTAAGCATGAAGTCA
Organism: Musa acuminata AAA Group; assembly: GCF_036884655.1. Lineage (NCBI taxonomy): Eukaryota > Viridiplantae > Streptophyta > Magnoliopsida > Zingiberales > Musaceae > Musa > Musa acuminata. Next base: position 20,518,299 of record NC_088336.1, read on the forward strand.
AATATGCTTTCATTCTAATATGACCCATTAGCTGTAATTAATCATTAAGCATGAAATTCTTATGTTGAATATAAGCTTGATGTTTTCTAATCTTGATAAAGCTAGTGAGAAACACTGAATGAGGTCAAACATAATATTGCTATAACTTATGTGATTATATATTAGTATGTATATGATACTGTAGCTGGCTGAAGAACTGAAAGTAGGGATGTTATTTATAACTGTGGTCATGGCAATGTATTCACCTAGTAAGGTGATGAGATGTTATTCTCCCCCGTGCCCACAATATACACGAGGCTTGTATGTCTAAGAGCTCATGCTTGGAGATTTTTCTTCTCTGTATTGCAATAAAATAATGTTAGTTATTTGTTTAAATCTATAGTAGTTAGTTTGGAAGATTTCTCTTTGAATTAGAAACACCTGTTAGAGCAAGCACTTCTAATAATTAAGTACTGTAACGGGACAAAAAGAAATCACTTCCCAATACTATTCATCTTTCCAGGGTTCATGGAAACCTACACAAAGATGTTATGGTCCTATACACCACTTTAGTTCCAATGTCAGCCACAATCGCCACCCTATGGAGTTTCTTCCTATACACTTATGGACAAGTGATATCATGATGGGTTTGCAACAATTCTTATATTGTTGACCACGCCATGCGCACATCACAAAGTATGTCTGATAATCCATACAATTTTTGAATTCATACCAACATCAGCACCAGAATGCCATACTACAACCATATAAGTTGTCTCACCAATCATATTTAAAGAGTTTTGGGTTTTGCTTATAGTAGGTCTTATTGGGTCAAGGAAATTAATTTTCTCTCTTGACTGTCTAAGTGCTTATGCATGGATGTTGTCACCTTTATTGTTGGTATGAAATTAGCTAATTATTTTAATTCTGTAGTTAGTTGAGGAAGCACTTTCTTCTCAAATTATTGAAATGCTTTCAGAGATTTGAACTCTAAGTTTTAACATAAAAGTTGAGGTCCAAGTTGTGTTATGTTACCTATAAAGTAGTTAAGATAATGCCACTACTATTATGAAGATGACTTCATCTTCATTTCCAACTCCAGACAGGATTTTCTGACAGATGTGAAATCAGACTATTGCTCAACCTAAATCTTGAGCATGTCAACATTAGAGCCAAGTCACTTGATCAGCAGTACCAGTACTAGTTTAGCCTGCCTTTCTGGTGAGCCATACCAGAGCCAAGTCACAGGGGCTAGTATTAGTCGTAGTTTGGCTTGCCTTTCTAGTGGCCATATGAACCTGGTTTGTAGACCTTTAATTGAGTAGGCCTTATTTTGGTTTGTTTGGTCAATTTGAGGGACCCAGCATGACATCAATAATTAGCATAGCAAGGGAAAGGTTTCCTCTGATATGGATTGTTTTAAGACAAATGAGTCAAATGACTAGCACATGCATGTGTTTTGCTCTGCTTACTTTGCTAATTCTCTGCATATTTCAGTGCAGTGTGTCATTCTAACAACTAACAAGTAATGCTACTATTTTTATTTTTCATGTGATAATCTTTCATATTATTTTGATTTCTTTGAAAATTTCTCTGTTCTGCAGGATATATAAGAGTCATCATGAATTGTGTGGCATTTGCTCTTTGTTATTATCAGAAGACTCTCTTTACCATTCTCTACTTTGTTAGGTAACTTTTGTCCTATATGTTAATTTTCAATTGTTTAGACTTTAGACTATACTGCAACAAATTTTTGGTCATTAGTTGACTACACTTTTGTTTTCCAGCTTTTGCTGTGACGCATTGGATGGTTGGCTTGCTCGGAAGTTCAATCAAGGTAGAAAGGATTCAGAATATCTCATCAAGATAGTTTTTTTCCTATAACTTTTTCATTTACAGTAGCTGCATCAGCACATTCTTACTCCATGGTTCAACAAGGTTATCAAATATGAAGTCCTTTTGGAATGTTTTCTTTTACACTTGAAAAATAATTAGCCTAACCCTTCTCTGGCCAATTTGATCATAATCTGCACTGACTTTATCAACTGATTTGATTGGGATTGACTTTTCTGGCAAACCATGTTTGTGTATGCATGCATGTACATAGATGCAACAAATAAGCTATGTCGATTTGCCATACACCTAACAGATATCCTGTCATGGAAAAATGGTATGGTTTTGTCCATATTGTTTTCAGATAAATAACCTAACAAATTCAGCTTAATTTGTATAAGGAAAAGAAAGATCTGACACCAAAAATATATATGGAGCAAAAGGAAGGATGAGATGTGAACGACAATTGAGTTGAAATTGAGCTTTTGGAAAAGAAGCTAATGTATGTTGGCAACGAGATTGGTTATTTTTATAAAGAAAAGTTTCATGTTTGCAATGGAGTTGCCTGAAATGATATTCTTTTGGTGTAGGACTAGTAATGGAAGCAGCAGCAAAATCATTTAGGCTTCTATACATAGAAAACACAATAGGCATTGGCAAATAGACCTCCCAATATGTATAGCACAGCAATTTATGCAGCAAAATCATTGAAGCTTTTATTATTATTCAGTAATATTGAAACAGCTGTTTGCAACCAAGTGATAACCCACATCAAATGATTGTAACTAGGAATTCCTCCTATTTGGTGAAATTAGATTTTGTTGCCAAAGCTGATATGTTCTATGTACTTCACTATATAACTCCTACAGCTGCCTTGTAGTTCTTGATTTTGTTTTAACAGTTCCCATCATACTTTGGTAAGACATCCACCTGCATAGTCATGAATGGTGTTTTGAGATTAAAGTTCAACAAGGCACCACAAAAGTAACTAATTTTCCCAACTATGACACTAGCAACTAATGAGATTGGTAAATTGTTTCTTATGATCATACATGATGCATTATTATGAGTGATGTTAAGTCGTGCTTCTAAACTATTTTGTACTTTCACAACATTAACTCATATCTTTATTACTAATTTCTTTAGATGGCTTACTTCAATTATTGTATAGTAAATCTTAATGTATTATTAAAACCTCATTTTCCTCAACTGGATCCAAAAATTTATCCCATAATGTTTGCTTAATTAAACAACAGCAATGTCACATCAGTTTTGTGTCTTTCTGATGCCATTTTCACTTTCTTGACCATAACATCTGTATTGTCACCAAGAATTGCCATTAGAGTTGCTGGTGGTGTTTTAGCCATCAATCTGAGCACTATGGCATACTGGTGTGATTTGATACGTATAATAATAGAAAAAATAAACAAAGAAATGAAATGGAGGTAAAAAGTATGAAGAAACAATGGAACGTAGTGAAAAGAGAAAAAAGGTGTTTCTGTTCTTCTCACAGCTCCATTTTCAAGCCGACTCCAGGAGACAGATTCCCAATTAAATGATCAAGAAAGCAGTTTTCATTTGCTCAACCATATATACCATGTGGTAATTTCTGAAAACTATATTCCGTACCCAACGCTACCTGTCACTGCCTCCTTGGCTCCAATTTTAGCATCCTCCATTTGTTTCACTATATTGACAAAGTCAGCAACCTTCATTAACTAAGCTTTTCTTGCCATGGATCAAGACAGTTTTCTTTTCCTCCCCTAATTCAAGGAAGTTTCATATTTGTCAGTGTAGACATCAAAGCTTGTCTTTCTTATTAAAAAATAGAGAAACATCGCTAGTTTTCCATGTATCGCATGCTACTGCAACAAGTATTTTGCTGATTTTCAATGTTTGCCTCTTCTTTCAAACATTGATTAAATTTTTTATTTAGTTTTCTATACATGTGACTTCTCTTATCACAATGCAGAACATTCTGGTTCGAAGTCTATAATAAATATGGCATTTGTTGAGAAAACAGAAAATGGTTATATCTACTCATTTACTAATTTATTCTGATTTGTGAACCAGTGTCAACTTTTGGAGCTGTTTTGGATATGGTAACTGACAGGTGCTTCTCTAACAGGCCCTTTGGGCATTCTTTTCTATGAATGCTTAAAATCTAAAATCTTCTCTAATTAGATAAGTATACTTAAAATGAATAAACTGTTTTCTTCTGTATGTATGTCTAATTATCTTATTCTTGTTTCTCGTCATTCTTCAGGGTTAGCACTGCATGTCTACTGGCTGTTCTCTCACAATTGTATAGGTACTTGCATCTTTGCATATATCTAACTATTTTTTTATAAAAAATATATATCTAACTATTATGTCTCTTGTCTGCATGGCTGATTTTCTTGTTAACTTTTCTGCAGGCCAGGCTTGATTTTCCTGGCATTGCTTGGGTTGGACATTGCAAGTCATTGGCTGCAAATGTACAGGTACTGTTTCATCTTTGGTGTAGCACTACTGATTTATGGGAATCAATAAGTTCTTGTGCTTTTGTTAATATGCCACTGCAGTTCATTCTTATCTGGCAAAACTAGCCACAAGGATGTAAAGGACTCAACTAATTGGCTTTTCAAATTATACTATGGGAACCGCATGTTCATGGCCTTCTGCTGTGTTGGATCTGAGGTACTTTGTCTACCATCATTACTTGTGTAGTCCACTTTTTTTAATTGACTCTATTGTAATGTAATCACAATGTCATGCAACAGGTTCTTTACATTATCCTCTATGTTCTTGCTGATGAGAAATATGAAAGCTTGTTTGAGGTAAACTCTCTTCTATTACATGGCTTTTTCTTTGTTTTCTTCTTATTTGAAATCTTGCAACTGACTTGAATCTTTTCATCTGACAGGTTTATGCATATGCTTTGGGACAAAAGTCACTTCTTTCTTTACTGTTCCTTTTAGCTTCCATTGGATGTGCAATTAAGCAAGTGGTGAACGTCATCCAGGTGACCTTTTGTTATTTTATTCTTATGAATTGTCTAATGCCTGTCATATATTTAGGGCAGTGAAATTAGTTCTTTTGTTGCATTAAGTGATAACTTGTTGAATAAAATTGAGTACTCCACACATCTTTGCTTTCTAAAATCTTGCACATGTGTCTTTGTACAGTTGTAGAACTCTTATTGGTCATAATATAACTTTTAATCCTAGGAACAAGCACATGTGGTAAAAAACCACTGAGGACGTTACATTGCAACATCCAATCTGAGTAAAACTTTTCTATCAGACTCATCATTGATATCATTAGATTTTGATAAAGGGGGACTAGCACTTGTTAATACTGTAAGCTTGCACTAGTCTTGATGCCAAGTTTCCATGTTATGTTAGCCTAGCAGTTCATCAGTGTCACTTTATGATCAAATGAGCTATTGCATTTTTTTCAGATATGGCATGTTCAAACATTTTGTATGCTTGCTAATATTCTTAAGTATCTGTTGCACAATGAACAACTCTGCAAATTCACATATAAGTGACACTTTTCTTTCTGGAGGTCCCAAAGTGTTTTCCTTGGTGATCCTCAACTAGTAGATGTTTCCCTGAGATGCAAAAATGTTTATCTATACACTGAAATTATGCTTTTGCTTATTTCAGATGAAGTCTGCCGCAGATGCTTGTGTGTATCATGATATGAAAAGAAGCACCTGAGGATGAACTCCGAGTAACAGATGTCAATGGCTCCATTTCTGCTCAAAGCAAACCTTGGCAATCAACTTTTGACTTTTATTTGACTTTGAAACTGTTTGGGCGTCTTAAAAAGTTAGGTCCACTTTATTCATATTCAACTGATTGGGACTTTATCAATAGTGTTTCATGTCTTTGTTATGAGAGAGTTTGGGGAGTCTTGGAACAATCACCATTTCAGTTTTGGCACTAATCTAGAGCTTGAATTTTCAGTGATACTTGAGTGTTGTTCATCCTCATGGTTTTTTCATATTCCAAAAAAATTCACTCCATATGTATACATCGAGTTCATATGCACTCAGATGCTAATGATTGAGATTTAAAATTAGACATGTTAACTAGGCAGTGCTTTAAACCGTCGTTAAGTCTCCTTAAAAATTTGTATGAAATATATGTTTGAGAATTGATCATGTTATTACATATTTGAGCATGTAAAAAAAAAACAAAAAGGGCACAATTTTTGCTGTCTGGTACATGAAATGTGGATACTAGATTAAGGTCTTCAATCTTATCAATGAGTTTTGTGATGAAAAGGCTAATTTGATTTTGCAGAAGTTTTTGTTCTTTTGTTTTTTTTTTATCGATAAGGTATGAGGAAATGCATCAACAAAATAATAATCGTTCATGGTTTGTTCCTCTATTGATGTTTGGTGTCTATTGATGTTTGGTGTTGTTAATTGTGGTTATCTGTTCATAAAAACAGCGGGAATCATCTAACCTTAAATAATTCTATTTATTATTTAAAATAATTTTTATTTAAAATTTTAAATAATTATATTTATTAATTATATTATATATTTTTATATTTTAGCGTCTCGTTTCGCTCGGGCGAGCGTCTAGCGTCTCGGACGTTTTTGGACCTTAACGTCTTTTGACGCCTAACGTTTTTTAAAACACTGGTTTTGACATTAATCTAGAGCTTGAATTTTCAGTGATACTTAAATGTTGTGCATCCTCATGATTTTTTTCATATTCCAAAAAAATTCACTCCATAAGTATACATCAAGTTCATATGCACTCAGATGCTAATGATTGAGATTTAAAATTAGACATGTTAACTAGGCAGTCTTTAAACTGTCGGTAAGTCTCCTTAAAAATTTGTATGAAATATTTGTTTGAGAATTGATCATGTTATTACATATTTGAGCATGTAAAAAAAAACAAAAAGAGCACAATTTTTGTTGTCTGGGACATGAAATGTGGATACTAGATTAAGGTCTTCAATCTTATCAGTGAGTTTCGTGATGAAAAGGCTAATTTGATTTTGCAGAAGTTTTTTGTCTTTTGTGTTTTTTTATCTATAAGGTATGAGGAAATACATAAGCAAAGTAATAATCGTTCATGATTTGTTCCTCTATTGATGTTTGGTGTTGTTAATTGTGGTTATCTATTCATAAAAGCAGCGAGGATCATCTAACCTTATAAGCCAACTCAAACTCGAATCTCCTCTCGGTTCTAAATTTCAATGTCACAATTTCTATGGCCCGAGGAATAGTACAGCCACATAAATTTCACATAAGGTAATTTTATGTCAAGATTGTTTGCCATGAAAGCCACAATAATATTCATGTAATGGTTTAATACTTGTCTAATCTTAACTCTTGTGACTCTAAAATAAGTCTCATTCAAGTCAAAAATCTGGTACATGGCAGTCACTTCAGAAGGAAGATTGTATTGCTATTGCCGTTTCAGTGACTGTATTTTGTAGAACTATTCTGCAATCTGAACCGTGACAAGAATTCCATTACCTTTCATGCAATTGAATTTGAAGGGTAGAGACAGGTTCTAACAAGCAACTTCGGTAAAATTTGTTGGAAAGCTTGAGTACTTCCAAATCTCTTCAAAGAGATCCTCCTTCTGATTCAGTGAACTTCATAATGGATTGGTCACCATGAGGTGTAGAGTTCCCTGTCTCTCACTTCTCTGCAGAATTCCCATAGACAATCTTGATACCAAAAACTTGGTATCAACAGACCATTAAGTCTTCAGATTGATTCTAAAATGCTTTAAGACTTTTTTACAGATGCTGATTTATGTGCAGATGGATTGTTGAGTGCACAAACCACTGACTGCATTTGCCAACTGCTGTTTGTTTCTTCTTCTTTTCGAGACCACTGTGAATCCTTCAGTGTCCTTGTTCTTGTCTGCATGCTTCGATAATCCATGATCATTTGCTTGATGACCATACTTTGTATTGGCTATGTTACTGGTGTTCCCTTCATTTGTTCGAGTCTGAGTTTGAGTTGGTGAGTCAAGAGTACCCTGAGCTTCAACTGTGGTGCTCAAACTGTCTTTGACTGATCTAACAATGAAGCTGAGTAGGATTTGTCTCGCAAGCTCGGTCCTCTGCGAAGTTTGTATGGTGTCTTTCCCCTTACTGATCTTGTTCTTTCCTTCATCAGAAACTTCCTCGATTTCTGATCTCTCTTCTGAAAGAACTACAGTGGTTTTGTCATTTGCAGTCATTACTGGTTGCAGTTGCTCTTTCTGTTCTGTTCCAGGAATTTGTGCCTCTGGGCTACCATCGGAATGATCTTGTTGTTCCAAAGCTTTACCAGGCACAAACTCAGCCGCGTGAGGGTTCATGATGCTACTACCTGGATTACTGCTGCTTGTAAATGCCTTCTGGGAGTTTGAATAGAAATGTTTCTTACGGAAAGAATGACCAGATTTGTAGTACAGTGTTGATCTTGGACCACATGGTACTCTGGAATCAACAGACTGAGGGAGGATTCTCAATGGTTGGGGTGTTGTCTGATTAGAAACTCTCATGTCATACGATCCTCTTATAGCAACCGAGTTGTATGGATGAGACATAGATAAAAGTGATCCCGGATTGAATGGAGGAGCTGAAGCTGAAAGTTTGCTTCCATTAGTTGTGGCTATCTTAGATGGTGCCAAGTCTTGCAATGTAGCAGAATCACCTTTTTCAGTAATATTTGATGTATCTACGCCACTCGAATGTGCCTCTTTTTCAATATCATTACTCGATGTTTCTGAATGAGAAGTGGCTTCTGTTAGTTTTACTTCTTCCTCTGATATCTCTAGCAAACTCGGGTTTTCCTTCGAGTTGTCCATCTCCTTTTCTTCTGCTTGCTCCAATGTTGACCTCAAAACTGTTCCAGGAGGTGAGATTGCTACCTCTTTGTAAGATACAAATTTGGAAGCAACCATCGCAAGCCTGCCAGAGCCAGAGGCTTTTGTACTTTGTTCTGACAAAGTATCTGCATCAACAGTCTTAATCTGTGATCTATTTACATCTTCTCCACTAGTCAAACTTCCATCCTTTCGAGTGTTTCCCGCATAAGAAGGATCAATTGGAGAAGTTCTGAGTGCCATTTTTGCTGCTGGTGACAAACTTTTCATCTTAAAACTAGCACTGGTTGAGCTTGCTATCTGTGAGTTACTCAACGTTAATTTATGAACATCTGGTCTTTTGGGGCCCATGTTTCTTCGTACTTGTCCAGAACGCCCTTTTGAGGTTGCTTCTTGCCAGCCTTCATCAGAAGATTCATCAGGAGACACTATGTCCTCCTGTGTGAACTTACAAAGGACCACACTATCGTGTTCTTTTGACTTCTCTGGAAGGTCATCTTTACATTCCCTCAGCTGAATAGGTTCTTCTTTGATAGTTAATTGTTCGTCATTCAGCGCTTCTATGTTTGTGATGGATTGTTCGTGAATGGATCGACTGTTGTTCTGCATTAGAAACTAGACGATATGAACAGGAAACTGATAAGAGCTTAGAGATTGAGTATATTAGGAGCAAAAAGCAAGAGACTGTCAGATAAATTTAGTATGCAGAAATGATTATTGACAAAGTTGAGATATCTCAATAAATAAGTGAAGCAATAACTGAAATTAGCCCTTGTAGATAGATTGTATCAAAAACATTTCATTTCTTAGGGGCTAGGTAAATAATCTTCCATGGAATAGTAATAGAGTTCGATGGGTGTTAGTCTTGTAGGCACTACGGCAGAGGTGGACACCGACAACACATTACTTCTACTACTGTTTTCTTGGCATTAAGCATTTAGCCATGTGGCTTGGCTTTGTCCATTATCTGACCAGTAGGTTACTTGGCCTTTACTAATGGTCAAGTAACCTTATTCATCCCTCCATGTAAGATAACATGTATCAAGATGCCGCCAAATTGTGCATTGCATGTATATGAATATGGTTTATCACAAGTTTGTGAAACATAAGAAAACCTAGAGGGGGTCTTAAAGCTACAGTGATATGGACATTACGAATTGACCAGAGGCTAAGACACCCTGATGCTGAGACCCCAACCAATGCGCTGTTTGTGAAAAGTTAATAATGTATGCAATTTTACCCTGTGATCTCCAATATTGTTTTCATGACTAAGTCATTGTCTTTGTAGAAAACTTTGCCATGGTAGTAAGGCTTGCCCACTTCATAGACCAACATTTTGAAGGTTCACATTTTTTAGTTTGAGCTACATATAATTCTTTACAGCATTTTGACTCTGATGAAGGAAGATGATTCCTTTCTATCCTAGTAAGTGTGGCTTTTTATTATTACTCCATTGTGTGGCAGACCCCTTGTGCTGACCATGTTAACTTCTACAATCAAAATGGAAATCAAAAGAAAAAGGGGTTGTTATAGAGAATCCGAATGAAGTTAGCCAACCTTCATGAGGTCAAGGTCATAACAGAATAAATAAGGTCATTTGAGCAAAAAATAATCCCATCAAATATATAATCATATCTCAAATATGGAGGTATAGCTGCCTAAATTGACCCTCTCAAACCCCACATGGGCGGGACTTGTGCACTAAGCTTGTCTTTTTTTTATCTCAATTAAATTTTAGTGAGAAACCTTTGTATGCTTAGAACTGAAAAAACTTTTAGGTTCAATATTTATAGTTCACAAACCTCTTATTCCTTTTCAATTTTGCTACTATAATAGCTTATTCGCTATTAGCAAGAAAGCTAATGTAAGTTTCTTATTTTCCTGTTTTGTTTTCACCTTCTGGACCAAAACCCCAAAAATTGGACCAAACCTGCCGAAACAACAAATCGACCATCCATATCAATAATGATAAAGAAACTGAGCTTTTGAATCTTTATTGAGCACACATTCTATCTTAAGAGTACCACATTGACATAACTGCATATTCCTCATGTCTGTTTGTCAAGTTATATTATGCATCATTATCCACATAACCCTCACTGATTAGCACTCAGTCCCTAAAACACCACTAAAAACCATTTGGTATATGTAATTATGCTACTTATCTGGCATTTCTCCTTAGTCACTTCAAAAGAGATGCTAGAGATTGCATGCAAACTTTAATTGTGACTGTTGTAACTTGTAAGTTACGGCAAATAAATTTTTTTCTGTCTTCTGCTCCATATCACATGGCATCTAGTGTTTTTTTGAGTAAATGGAACCAAAGAGAGGGGGTTTTCCATTCTTGCATTTGAGTTTTTTCTTTCATATTACATGAGTTTTCTGTTTTTTCCATTTATTGATGTAGGATTAACCCAACATTTTTGTTCATTTTTGGTCCAAGTTTATTTGATTTACTCCTTTCATGAGATTGAGAGGGTTTTCACAAGAGAACATTAGAATCAAGCTGACATTGCTCATAATTTTTTTGTGAAAAAATAAGAAATTAGTAAAACTAAGATATTCTGTGATTGCATTAGCAACATCCTCTATAGAACTAGCTTAATATTCGGGTATGCTTAAGAAAAATGGTGAAGGAAAATACTTACGCTTGGATGACGTTGCTTCCTCTTACCATCTCTTTCTTTTGAATCTTGATCTGGGTTTATGTAGTCAAGAAGATCTGAAACACTGTGAAATGAATACTTTCAAACTCCAGTGAGTCATTCGAGCAAGCAAATCATCCATATGAAATTGTAGCATCGGTTTACCTAAGATGACCTTTGCTGGCAATCGATGCATCAGGCTTTGGGATACCTCTTCGAGCAGCTTCTTGCTGTTCTAAAGCTTTTGATTCAAAATATTCAAGCCATGCAGCAGCATCCTGCATTAAGTCGCATACCAATCACCTTCTAGATCAATAAAAAATATAAGTACAAAAGTTTAAGTGGGAGCAACCTGAGTGCGAAGATCTTCTGATCCAAGCTTGGCTTGAAGTATCTGCAATGTGGTTTGTTCATGTTGCACACTCAGTGTATAGGCTTCCATCATGGAGAGGGCTATTGCAATAGCATGGTAGCTTGCAGCAGTCTGTAAAAGTAACCAACAGATGCACTATAGTTATGGTTTCACAGAGTTACCTCCAGGAGCTCATGTTTTTTTCACTATTAATGCTATTAAAAATTATAGGATATCAATGATGGTTCATCTGCTTTTGGCATAAAAATATCAAACACGTGTGTGTGAGAGAGAAAGCAAGAGAGAGAGAGAGAGAGAGAGACCTGTATGTGATCAGGTCCTAGTAACCTTTTATTGCATTTAAGAGCTTCATGGAGGTATCTGAGTGCGACATGGACATTCCCCATGCCCTCTTCCATCATTGCAACATTTATATATGTTGCAGCAGAATTTGGATGTGAAAGCCCACATGAGAAGTGAAGAAGATAGAGTGCACGATTCACGTATCTGAAGACACATGTTTGTTAACACACAATCTCTAAGCATTTAGTTCAAAAGTAATATAGTAATCTGATATTTTTATATTGACAATCAGAGACAAGTAAGCTTATTTTCTTTATTTAAATGAATATGATATTTTTATATACTATATAGTTTATATTGCAGTTTTGATAAATTGCCCAGCAAAAGCTTGTTCTTTCTGACGAATTTCTGAATTGTCCATTTTCAGTGGTACAAGCCTACATTTGTATGAACCTTAGTGTTAGATGCCTACATTTGTGTAAACCTTAAAGAGGTTCTCGATCTAGTGTATGAGAAAATTAGAGAATATTTATGAAGAACATTACCAACGAACATTTTTCTACAATCAGGACTTTCATTAATTGATATCTCTAGATATCAGAAGTCTCAGTGAAGTAGATTAATTATGTCTAGTTAGAGGGAACCGGGACATGCTGGAGCCACTGCTGTTAAGTATATCAGAGTCATTTGTTACAATCATGTAAATTTATTTGCCTTCGTTAGTTTTGTTCAAGGAAAGGAAATCCTAATTTAGTGTTAGGTGTAACCTAATTTAAGGTCTTTTGCATGCTATTGTACCTTATAATAAGTCAAAGAAAAAGTTTAGCTTACAAAGTTCTTAGTTGACTGAGGTACATTTGCTTAGATAACAAGCATGAAAAAATATTCTTAATGGAGCACACATTAAGGAATAACTAGGAGCTTGTGGTTGGCTAGTAGCATTTATAGTAATAAAAAGTCATCTGTATCATACTTATGGAAAGAGCAAATGTAAAATTATCTTACTCTATTCTCTACCTAAAATTAGTCCAAAATTAACACGGAGTTCAAGGATAAAAGAAGATATCAACTTTTAAAAAATGTAAGAAAATATGACATGCAGAAAATTGTGAATCCCCCAATGATTGCTCAAATCAATCATTTGAAAATGAATGATCATTATCTGAGACTTACTTCAAAGCCAATTCAATATGTTGGAGGCGGTAGTAGAAAACAGAAAGATCCCCATAACTTTTCATGGTATCAGGATGGTCAAGGCCAAGTTCTCTCTCATTAATATCTAGTGCTTTCTGCTGATATATGGCTGCCTATGAAAAGAAGTGTGTGATTAGAGTGAAATCCACATAACAAATACTCATCAATAGTTAAGCACTGTTGTTTCCAGTAAGATCTAACTAAATAATTATAATATTATTTAGAATGTAAACACTGGCCGACAAATAGTGTCGTGTAAACATCTATCTTGTATAAATGACTGACAACAAGCATAATATTTTGAGTTCATTTTGTTGTTCTGCCAAACTTTTTAGCTAGACGACAAAATACAACAAACATAGCCAACAAGAACAAGCTGTATGTCCCAACAAGTTGTGAAGTGACAGAAATATTGTAGCATAAACATCTATCTTGCATAGATGACGGCCAGTAAGCAGAAATTTTTTTAGTTCTTTTTGGTGTGTGGCCAACCATATTAGGACAAAGGACTACAACAAACGTGGACATAAAATGGCAAATCTCAGCATAAAAAATCATAAATATTTCATGATGTTGATACCTGATTAAAATCTCCTGTATGGTATAGAACGACTGCAAGAAGACTGTAGGCGTTAGCAGTCAATCGGTGATATGGACCACAGACTGCTATCATTTTTGTTAGTGCCTTCAATAATAAAAGCAAAAGTTTAGCTGATTGAAGCAATAGAAAAGTGGTTGAAAAGAAGATTGAAATAAGTTTCACCCCTGTTACATGTAACTTTATACAAAATGTTATATGCATTATATTTTTGGAAAAAAAAATTCCACCTTTGTGCCAAAGCTAACAGCATCATCTAGTTTTCCTTTGTCCAAAGCTGCCTTTGATGATTCCAGTAAATTTCTTCCATCTGCAGAAGAGAGGACCACATGCTACAAGAAAAATATTCAATTACCCTTGGTTAATTTTAGTCCCAAATGGTTTTAGGATCTAACATTTCACATCAATAATTGTCATGTCATACTTTGCACACAGGAACCATGCTGATAATATCAGATTTCTCAAATGGATTTGGGCTATCCATGTCATAGTTTCTGGCAACCAACTCCAATCCAACCTGTACCAGAAAAGTTGTGATTAAAGAGATCACCACTGAAATGAACTCTAGAGATAAAGTGAAAGTGGAATCTTTAATTACCTTTTGGCAAAGGCCTCGGAGAATCACAAACTTACGTAAGTGATTAAATTCATGTTTTATCCTCCAACCAAATCTTTTAAAAAGAAAGGTCTCCACCCACTCCATTTTCAGGCTATATTCACTACTCATGTCATTGTCATCATGCTCCATTTTAGATGTGCCCACCAAGACATTTAAAGTTGCAGCAATTGCTGCAGACATATCTGAAAAGTTCTCCACTGCTGCAACAACAGCTCGAATTATGTACTTGAAGGATCGAGTAACCATCTCATGAATGCAAATTGACTGAATATGTGGCAGCTTTTCTGCACGTTCAACCTGTTATTTTCAATAGAGAGGGTCATAGTTATTTTTATGTTGAATAAACAAAAACAAGGAAAGTTTTTGTTATATTGGTTTTCCATGCTCACCACACGTCCTAACGAACACATCTTGAGTCCCCGTATATGCATGAAATCAGTCAGAGTTTTCCCATCAACTGGAGAAAGCTCAAGTGACGCAAAATCTGCAACCTATGCAAATCAGAATTTTAGATGAAGCATAAAAGAAATGATCTCTTTCTAACTTTGAACAGATTGTGTCATGTATCAATGTTTAACATTTAAAAGATTACCAGCTTCGGAAGTGCAATGTCATCATAGAATTTATGTGCCATCTTGGTGAGCTCCTCAATTGACTGTCTCAAGAAAAACACTCAAATTTTATTTCCAATTTGAAATAATGACTACAACAGCAGAAAATTTTTCTTTCTTCTTCTATTTGCTAGCTTTATTTTGAGTGCAAAGTCAAAGCACCAAAGGATCATTGGCTTAATAGTAGGACGTAGGAGTTGGCAGGCAGGTAAAGCTTTAAGTTTTCTATCAACTCGCCATATTGAGGCACCCAGGTCAAATTAATCACTATACAACACTATGATAAGAGTTAAAAGTTAGGTCCATCTATGTGTGGAGAGATTGAGAGAGAATACATATCGAGATTCAATTGCCCAGAACAGTAAGTGTATGTATAGCCGGTATGGAACTGAACTGGCCAAAATTGTCTGGTCCATGTAATTTAAATTTCTGTCTATACCAACCTATACAGTTGGTATTAAAATCCTCATTCTAGTTAACCCATTTCATTATATACATGAAAAAGAAAACAATCTGCAAACTCCATACCCCCTAATAGACATCATCCTATAGTTTGTTCATTGATTATCATTGCCTTTATTGCTTGTAATCATTATAATTATATTTTATTTCACTTATATTTGTAATTGTCCCCTTAATATCCTACTTAATTTAGCATAGACTAGCTGGTTAATTTAATCTGCCTATGATGTTACCAAGCATCATATATGATACTTGTACTAGAAATGCAAATGTTTGTTCATCATACCAAAAGTATACTAGAAATGCAATCGAGGAATTCATGCGGCAGCCATGCCAAGGATAATGTACTAGCTGGCACAGTCCTAGACCTTGACACTGTTGGCATATACCCAACCCATTACTTCTAGTTACACATGGCATGCAAATGTACATTGGACTGGCAAATGGTACACAAGCCTACACATGGTCTGTGCCATATGGCACAATGCTCAAGCAGCTGATTACCCCTGTGCTCCCAGCACAGTGTACAAAGAAAAGAAAATGATCCCTGCAATTGAACACTTATAAGTAGTCAACTGTTAATTATACAATTTTGGTAGTCGGGATAAGTTGAATATGACACGTACCTTTTTATGAAGACCTGTTTCTGAATCTTTCAAGTGATGGAATGCTTCTTCTGGCAAAAATTTCCGTATCTCTTCTGCCTCTTCCAAATCACTTTGTTTTAACTCCTCTGAATCTGCTGTTTTTCTGGCAACTTTATCATTAGAACTTAGATCTTCATTCTCGGAGATGGTACCTGCATTCTCTGTTTTCTTTTTAATTCTTTTCAACTGTTCAAACTGCTTCCCAAGTCCTTTAACAATCGGTTCAGTAGAACTGTCTTTGCTGTTGTCCTTAGGCTCCACAGTTGCTGAATTATCCTTTTGCTGCAAGTGCTGTAACCAAGAAGCACCAAGCTCCCATCTGATGGACCTTTCCATTGAGTGAGGAAGTTTTTGGAACTTTCTTAAGCTATCACCAAGTACTCTTCGTACTAATGACCTTGCTGAATTCATATCATTAGTATCGGAAGAAGACTGGCGTCCCCCTGATGGTTCTGTGGTAGATGATCTGCGTAGCAATACCCTCAAACTGCAAAAGTGCTTGAATGTTGAGTTCAAAGAATACTGTATGAAATTGAAGAATTAGTACGATTAAAACATAGATTAATAAACAAGTCGAAATTCAACAGCTATACATTCATAGGAAATCTTTCTCTTGATAAAAAATATGATGAAATCTTAGTTTTGTGGTTCTTGCTTTTGCCAAACCATTGCATGCATTCAAGATGATATATCAGGAGAATGTTGTAGCATGTTTGAAATTTCAAATTTCTCTCTCTGATCATGAACAAGTGTATTAAAATTTAAATGCAATGTATAGGATACCATTCTAAAGGTTAAATTAGCAATTGTTTAAGCATTAACAGACCTGTTGATATTTAGAGCATTGGAACCACCATCTGGTTGATCATCTACATTAATGTTCTCCGTTTCACTACTACTGTCCTTCGCATGGCCTGAAACCTTTACAGTGGCTGTATATCCACAGTATTTAACTATGACCACTCCTAAAGTTCTAGTGTCCTGCACAGCAGCTATGTCATCTCAGGGATTTGCCATAAGAGGTGCAAAATGATGGGAAGTCATAGAAAATGGGATCAGTGTTCTTACTTTTATGGCCACGCTTTCATCTGCAGTCAACCCTTTAAGAAGATTCCTCCTCGCAACCTCCTCAGTGCAAAGGTCAAGCAATTGACTGCCCTCAATTTTATCCTCAAATTTCATACTTGCATCACTGCAATCCCTTTTTACTACTATACTCAAGTCCCCAGTTTGTTCTTCATGTAAGCTTGAGCCTTGCAATTTAGACAGACCTATATTGGAGTTCATGAGACACCTAATTGTTGACACGGCTTTAAAAATTGCTGTGTCGACAAATAGATTGTGCAGCAAAAATGCCTTTCTGTCTCGGATCAACCTCTCCTCTTCAGTTCTACATGGAATTTTTGCCAAAATCGAAAATTCTGTTGCCCATGGTCTAAGAACATCCTTACCATCTAGTCTATGGCCACCTCCATTACCTCCCCATTTCTCATCTTCAACTGGCAGCGAGGAACATTTCGCAGAAGAATCAACAAAAACAGGGGGCACAAGCCATGTATTTGCACGGAGTCCATACGGCAGATTACCAAACTGCACATTTGAGGGAAAAAAAACGTCTTCAGTAGGTAAGTACTACAGGTACAATGTGCAAACTCTAATTTGTAAAGCTACAGTAGAGCTGGAGCTAAGACCTTGTTATGGTCTACAAAAGCTTTCATCAATGAGTCATATGCCTGCATTTGATGAGACAGTGTTAATCACAATCTCTTAATTTGCAAAAAGAAGAGACATTTCCAAAGCATTAGGATAAATGTAGAAACACGAAACCGAAGTACTTCCAAATAAGTATCACAGGCAGGAAGCAGATAAAATAGATGCAAAACACAGTTTTTCATTCATTTTCAGGAAAACAAAGAGCTTCCGAGAGCACATGTTTCACTGATTTCGAGACAAAAATAAATTTATGGAGTTACCTACATTTGCAAATGCAGTGCTAAGCTGTTGCAACAGATCCACCAGAGAGTGGCAAAAGATAGAACGTTTTCCAGTCATATAAAACCCTTTGACAGAGGCAACCACATTAATTAGCTTCCCATTGCAAACCTTAACCTGCAAAAGCCAGCAATTCCTTTGTATATCAAGATCTATCAAGTGTAAAAGGCTCAAACAGTTCAATTTTTGACTAGTGCCAAAAATTTAAACGCAAACAAGGAAAAGACATTTCATATAGCACACCTCTAGCTCAAAAAAGTCGCCTTCCTGCCCCTCCCCAGCGCTCCTCCCACCCTCACGTCTTCTTATAACTGCAAGAAGATAAAGCACACAACTTTATAATCCTCATCCTGCAAGCAAACTCTCTAAGCAACCATACATCTCGAACAAGCAACATTACATAGAATTGGAGGAGGGAGGTGGGAGAAGGAGAAGAAATCATAGAAGTCGGCGAGCTTGGGAGGTGGGTGGATCGCCGCCATGTCGAACTTATCGGACATCGCGGGAATCGGAACTTCCGAGGTCGAGCCCGTCGTGGGCCTAATCGTGCTCTGTGTATGCTGTTGCTGCTGCTGCTGCTGCTGCTTCTTGTGTTTCCCGAATGCTGTGGTGCAGGCCATGATGTCCAACAGCCGTCGCACGTGTGCAACAACCTGTTCCTCCCTCACGTACTCCTCTGCACGTGTCAATATATATGATTATAGATTATTATAAAGGTCAATTATTATGATCAAACAGTAAACTTTCACATCCACGTGTTAATGAGTCGAGAAATGGTTGGGGAAGATGGCACATCAAGTAGACGAGGACGACAGTTGTGCCGTACACCGAATCCCGACGCTGATGCCGTAAGATTTGATGAGCACGAGAATCACATGAGGCACTCGTAAGAAAAATCTTAGGCTGCCACGTCACGCGGCAAGTTTCACGTTCCCAATAATCACAATCAGAGACACGTGGGCTCCATCGTTGTCAATATGCTTTTGGGGCGCACAGTAATATCTAAGAGTAATACCTTCTTTTACCTAACTCTACAAAGATCGATATATATATATATATATGTCTTAATTATGATTAGATAATATTAAAATAATCAGGACCGATAAAAGCATAATCAAAATGTCTAGATTCCCCAAACTCCTAGTTTGTCTCAAGTAAATATTTTATGGTCATCACAAACATAGTTTAGTGGACTATTGTGGTGGCAGAATTGATTGGTTGCATTAATTGAAGAGCTTTGAGAAAGGACAAAGGAAGCGATGGGAAGCCGCTTCGACCGATGGTGGCGTTGGATATTTAGTATCTATCAGCGGATCAAACTTTGACAGCAGCTAAAAATATCACAGGGAAATAATAATGATGTCAGCTACAGTGGAAGACCTTTCCGGAGTGTTGGGTGAGGAGCGTTTAAGTGAAATAAATATTAGCCTATGATTTCAATTATGATGACAAAAATTGCATGAATATCTATTATGTTTAAATTGAGAATCGAATCAGATCAGATCTTATTCATCTTCAGGTTAAATTCTTTGCCTGCACTGCTCAGATAGGTACCATAATTATCCACTAAGTTTATGTCATCATGTAGAGAATGGGGGGGCACCACAGATCCTACTCCTGAAGTAGATATAGAGGCTGTTCTTATGACTCGAATTTTTAGAGATTATTTTGGTTGGAATCTAAATTTATTTACCTTTCTAATCTTAAATCTACCATGGAGAATATCTAACAGAAGAAGCATCACAACCTACCTTCCACCATCCTCAGGACGCACGGCTTCAGAGACACGATTTCCACGCCATCAGTCAGTCGCTGGCCTCGTGCCTGCCACATATAGATGCATCAGCCAATATAGCACAAAGCAATTCTGCTCTACTAAATCCGACGGCAAAAGGATTCAACTTGTTTCGATGGAGACAATCGAAACAACAGAGAATGAAACAAAAGTGAAGATTTATCTTTTTGTTGGTTTCAGTACCACATGCATGAGGGAGTAATTGGTTAGATGGCAAGTTCCTGTGTTGGAGCTTAGCAGCCTTCTCACATCCAGTATCCTATCAGTGGATATTCCCTGCAAATCACCAAGGATTCAACCAGTCAATCAAATTAAAGGCAAATTGTGACTGTTGAATGCTTTTACTAAAGTTGGGATTCCCTCTCTGTGGGCTAAAAGACTGTGCTAGAGAATAAATGAAGAGCTTATGCATCAATCCTCTTGCATTAAAGTGATTACTCAAGTACCTTGAGTGTCACCTGCGACTCATAGGGTGTGACCACTGTGACATCAATAGCAGCAGGCACAACTGGCAAAGAAGAACAATCAAAGGCACAGTAGTAACCCTTTAGAGAAAGGATCATCAAGATGTATATGAGAAATATTCAGGAAGGATGGATGGATATGACTGCATACTCTTCTCTTCCTTCTTCTTCTTGTCACCTCTGGCTCGGTTACCTCTTCCACGGCCAGCCTTGGGAGCCATGAGAAAGTCTCACAAGGTCAACAGCAAGTGGCTGTTCTCTGCATAGGAGAGCTCAAAGGAATGAGAGTAGCGGCAGTAGGAGAACAGAGAGGTAGAGAAGGAAGCTGGGGAGGGTGTCAAAGAGGATAGGATAAGGGAGGGGGAGGAGAAGGCTTAACCTTAACCCCTCACGGATTTCTCTCTCAATCTTGGCCTCATGTTCTCCTGCTCTGCGGAAGGGATGCGATTGCGGGGGCCTATTAATACAAAACCTTCTTCTGAACCGTGCGCTGTGGGACCCGACGCACTGAGACAAAACGGCAGGATGGAGGAAGACTAACCGCTGAGAGCCAGCCACATGGCGGCTCGAGGACCGGTGATCTTGATGGTGCGGCCGGGACGCTTGTTTTATTGGTGGTTCGTCCGCGAGCGACACGGGAAACCTTTGTTACGGCGATCGTGTGTGCGCGGCGCGGTAAGGTTTGTCACGTGTAAAGAGCATTGCCAGGAGAAGCGTTTGTCGCGTATGAATTGTAACACAAAGGGAATTATTATGGGCTTGCAGGCATCAGAATAAGACCGGACACCAACGTACTGAAGTTTAGCTGGAAGAAGACGACTAGTTTAATGGAAGGACGCAGATGATTCACTTACCAAGATCGTCCAGTGAAGATGGGTTAAAAATACATCCCATACCAGAACGAAAATGGAAGTGAAGATTCACCATAAATAGTATAGTTTGATTGGCCTCCATTCAACGAATATATTTTCTTGATTGCCTTGAGTACGAGGCTTTCCTTGTTACAAGTGACTTGGGTACATTCATCTCTTGTTCCTCCAGATCTCAACACTCTTTCCACTTGTTTTACAACCAGGTTACGAAACAAATATAACATTAGATGACCTATTTCTCAACTCTCCCCACATGAGAATTCACTTGGAGGATCTACTTTCCTCTAAATGTGTTTTCTGTTCTATCTTCTCTTCTCCCTACATCAAAGCAGGCAGAATAAGTGGCTTTTCTTGCACAACAATTTAAGCAAAGCAGAAAAGCACCCTTGCATTTTTGAAGAAAATGCTATTCTGACATGCTATTTTTCGAGGTTAAAGACGAGCAATTCAGGATAGCATTTATAACTACTTGTGCATTTCCATCAGTCCCGGTGAATAAAGAAGATCAATTGGAAAGAGAGTTCCAGAATAAAGCTATACAGTGAATATAGAGTTCCAAAAATAATGAACAGAGAAAAGAAAAAAAAATAGCAATTTCCTCCAACAGCATCATACCATAGTTCAAACAGCGCTTGATGCATTTATAATTGGAGTGGAACACAAGGATCATCTACCAGAATTGTGCCAATCTTCAAACAAGAGCAGATTACACCACCAAGAAGGGAAGACGGGTCAATTTCCTGAATGAATGAATTTTCCACACGGTTCATAAAGTAGCTCATCTCTCTTGGCCTGATCCCGGGCTACAGTTCAAACTCAAAAGGTGGGCAACCACATTAAAATTATGTGCAGCGCCACCGACCCTAAATAAGAAAGTTTATTCTACAAACTGTCTGTGTGGTACATAGAACCCTAAAATTCTGATCTAGTACAAACTTCATTAGTATACGGTAGTTGTCTGATCATTGGTACAATCATGTGCTGCCCATTCTTACATGAGTGGGAAAGAATCTGACCTGTCTGCAATGTTTCAATTTAACTTGAGCATCTTGTGTTCTCCCTAGTAGAAGGTCAATGTAGATGGCAGCAAGTGCAGCTCTTGGATTGTTAGGCAGTGCGACCAGAGCTTTCTTCGCCAATAAGCTAGCCTGCTCAATATTTCCTTGTATTGCACAAATTGCAGCAAGATTTACATAGAGCGTTCCACGAGCCTCATCAGGCTTCATAAACATCATACCTTGGATTTCTTCACTAGTTTTGACATTAGGAGGACCACTCGACTCTTCCCCATCCCCACTTCTATCTGTTCTCCACTTTTCCCTATCTTCTTCACTGTAAGGCAACTGAACTTCATTCTTTTCCGACACATAGAATGACAAATGCTCAGCTGCTTCTTTTGGTTGGTTCATGTAGCAAAGTGCTTCAGCAGAATATACATGACTGAGAAATACGTACATTCTGGAACAGCCAGGCAACTGCTGGAGTTCTTTTGCGGCAGATAATGCTTTTAATGGATTCCCTAAATTCAACTCCACATAAGCTAGGTTGCCTAGAACAACCTGCTTTATCATGTTCATTTCTTTTCTACATATTTCCTCATATGAAGAAAGAGAACTCTGCAATGTCGTGTTCAAGAGTATACCTCCCTTTGTTTCTTTGGAATCACCATTAGTAGAAGTCCCAGGGGTTGATGTTGCGTTTGAAGCTTTTGAGTTACCAGACAGTATATTCTTGTGGCTCAAATTCTTTGAATTAGCAGATGTTGCAAGGTAGGTATCCTCTTCTTCTTTTCTAGAGAGCGATCCACTTGACTGGACCTTTTCACTTTTATTGAGCAGATACAGAGCATTGAGGAGACACCGTCGAGCAAAAGGAAGTGAAAGTCTATGTTCGCCATCAGAAGTGATTAAACCACCCTCTCCTAAGCAGTCAGAATATCTATGTCCCGAGCTGAAATCATCAATCACTAATTGTCTGCATCTGCCTGATCCAACTACATGAACTTTCACCTCCTTGCCATCTGATGATGAAGAACCAGCTTTTGCCAGAAGTCCCTTTTCTAGAGCTGACAAGCAGCATTCAGCAAATCGGAGCCAGAAAATGGGTTTGTCATAAAATACTGGCCTAGCTTTGTCAAAACAGCGGGCTGCGACCAGTGGTCTTCCACAAAGCAAGTATTGCAAGCCACAGTTATATACTATAAAGAATGATTTATCTTGAGAAAAGGTAGAAAGCTTCAGAGGCTTCTCACACCCAAGAGATGCACTGCATTTTAATGCCTTAGAGAAGAACAAAGTTGAAGTGTGATGTTTCCCAAGATGGTGGTATATGCACCCCATATTGTTGTTAAATATACAAAGGGTTGCTGGATCAGATCTGTTACCGGATGTCATCAATAATTTTATAGCCTTACGGTGGTTGCCACGAGCGTATTCTAACTGAGACTTTAACAAAAGTGCTGTAGATGAATCTCCAAAACGTGCTATGTTCATAGCCAGCTTGATTTCACGCTTTGCAGCCTTCAGGTTCCTTGTGAGCAGCAGTAGTCGTACCTTGTAAAGATGCAAACTTAACTTTAGATCAATGGCAGAAGCTGCTTGATCAGCTGATGTTATTGAGTTATCGTTGGGGGTAGGCCTCTCCAAGTTCTCGGTACCAGTATCCAGTGTTGAGTATAAGGTCTCATATTCTAGTGTCTCTTCTGATAAAGTTCTTGTCAAAGCATTTTCAGGAACATTGATGCTACCACTTGAATCTGTACTGGAGGCATCTGGAGCAGAGAAGTTGTTTGTTATAGAAACTTTCAATCCTTGGTTAGATGGGTGTTGGATGCAGCTGCCGATATCTCCTTGCCCGACAGCATGACCAACACCAAAAGATTTCTCCAGGTATTGAATAACATCCTGAAACAAAAATATAAGAAGTTTGAGCAGAGCATAGCAAAAAAACCAAACCTATGTGAATATTACTAAATTTTTTGCAGAATACCATGATCATAAATTGGAACACAGAAAAAATAATCCAACATGGGCAATGAGTTTCAAATAATAATATCAGCAATAACAAAATTAATGAATTTGATGAGAAATGTAGTAGTCATATCGAATGTTCCAGGATGAAACCTTTAGCAATAAACTAAATGTAACATAGCTACTCTGATCCAATTTAACATAGGTACTCTGATCCTCCATGAAATATCTCATGACATGAACCTTAAAGAGGTTAAATGCCAGACAGAGTGTAGCAGCAGTGAAGCAGTGAAGCAAGCTTTGTAGAAATGCCAGATGGAGGTTAACATAGGTACACTAAACAGCAAGCTTTGTAGAAAAGCTAATATGACACACCCAACGAGTAAATATTTCAAAATATATTTTAAAGTTCCCTGATCCAATGTTGCAGCAGTGAAGCAGGACAACTAATACGAGACTCTCTAAATAACTGTGCAGTTCTATGCAGTACAAATCAAAAATCATAGAATTGAGTGCAACTGATATACATACGTAACCAAGCAGAGCATTGATTCCTACGTTGAAATTGATTGATACCTTACTTTCGCACCCAAAGAAAGAGAAAGCTATTCATATCTCGCTCTCCTAAAGCTAGAACCACACCTTTCCTAATCCTAACTTATTGCTTGCCCGGTGCAAAGCTTGTTTCCCTCTGCCAGCATGATTAGATTTATCGGCATCCAATGCGTTACAAGAGTACTTTCTCAGCGCACCAGAATTAGATTAACCAAGAATACAAGGACATAGAATAGGCAATCCCAAAGCTAGCAACATTAAGTTTCTGCAGGCACAAAGCTTTCAGCTGAGAATAGAAAAGGAATTTCCCTAGTAGTGGATTCACTGGAAATTTCAAGATCCCAAAGCTATCAAAATTCACTCTCACCAGCATAATAAAAGCACTTTTAAGTCCAGATCACATGAAAATCCCATAAAAATCATCACAAAGTTTAGATACACTGCTTATCATAGAAAATTACTAAGCATAATCCAGATTGTTAATACCCCTCATTTATGTTTATGTTCAACCCAAAAGGGTTGATGCTTACTTCAGTAAGATCAGAGCAAACCTGTTGTTAGGTGAACTGTTCTAGATGAAACTAAGAGATTGTCAGGATACAATATCTGAGATTAGAACCAATGATTCCATACGGCCATCAAGGAAATTGCAGATGTCAATGAAGCCATGGAGTTCACTGGAATCTTACTTATAGGATACATCTTAATTGGGCAAGCAGTGGCATAGGATAAAAGAGAATTGAGAGATACAGAAGTAGTTTGTTGGACTCAGAAGGCTGGTTTAGTGCTGTTATTACTGTTGTTAGAGGATCAGAGAATAAGTTGCTGATCAAAGTACAAAGCGTTGTTTAGTTGCAGGAGGTGGAGGACCAGTTTGGGGGGAAAAAATGATAGGCTGTTGCAGTGAAAGGGTAACAGCTGGGCCACACTTGGTTGACAAAAAAACAGAGGTGGGATTAGGGATCATATCTAATTGTTCAAGAAAATATTTCTAATCTATTGTTCCTAGTAAATTTGCAAATCCACTTCAATATTCGGTATAGAAACATTTTGCATATGTTGTCTCTTGATGCCTAAATCCTGAATGTAAAGTATGGCTAGCCTAACAGCTGCCTTATGAAATTCCTTTTTCAATTTAAGAGGCACCTGATGACAAGGAATGAAACAAACAGGTCGGGCTGCAACAAACTAACACATGGTACACTGGCATGTACTATGGATCTATTCCGTTTCGGGAAGAGAGAAGAGAGAAGGAAGGAGGAGGCAACGGAGGACAAGGATAAAGAGAGATACCAGAGGAAGCAAGCAACACAGCGGATAAGCGGTGGCAAGGGCCAACAAAGATCATGAGTCATGAGATAGTGCAGAGAGGGAGACCAAACTCGCAACCCCTCATGAGCCACTAAAGGCATCCGGCTTGGTGGCTCGGCCCCTTCTAAAAGAAAAAACCAACTTAACGAAAGGAAGAAAGGGGATCAACTGCCCAAAATGGGTGGTCTACATCTCAGTTTACACACAGAAAAGTATGGAATCTGGGTGAAATTGAATTCCTTGCCTGTTGGTCACACAACCCCTGAAGTCTCTCTTGATTTTAACTACCTTACTTCTACTCTGAACATCTTCATCAGTCTCCCAGTCTTGTTGAACAATAGAGTTAAGATACAAAAAAGTTTTACTTGCCTGAACCTCTTGTCCATCAATCCCAACCATATCTATATTTCTGCATTTAGTATTACCGAGTACGGTCTTCACAACTCAAGTTATAAATCAATTTCATTTAAATTTGCATCAATCAAAGAAATACACAGCAAAAAACATACAACATATGGACCTATCCTTCATATGACTAGTAAGTTAATAAATTATCAATATAAAAACATAAAGACTAAAATGTTGATCCTTGATGTATCCCTATAGTAATAGGAAACTCGCTGATATGCTCACTATAATTCTAAGACACATTTTTACCTTACATATCTTTTATAATGTCAATATAAATAGTAAACACACCTTTTTTTTCTAAAACCCACTCCAATAATTCTTTGGGATTCTATAATAGCTTTTTCTAAGTCAATAAAAACCATGCAAATCTCTCCTCTCTATAGTTTTTATTAATTTCCTTTATAGATATATATCATTTGTCATTAATCTTGTCATAAAACCAAATTGATTCTCCAAAATTCTTGTTTCATGCCTTATCTTACCTCCAAAGACTCCTCACAGTTTCATAATATAACTAGTTATCTTAATTTCTCTATAGATAGAGAAGTTCTAGATATCTCAGATTCTTAGAAATTGATACTAAAAAACTCTTCATTCATCAGATATGTTTTTTTATTTTGATATTGTTATTAAATAAACTAGTCCACTAACCCAAGGATTATCTCGGTCTAATACTGATACTGACTGACAATTGAATCCGTTACAGGACTGACTAGTAGCACCAATCTTCCGAGTGTCAATATGTATAGTGTTAGTCAGTATCAACTAGAACCCCTGAAGTGTAAGGAGAGACAGCGATGGAAAACTATTTGTCTTGGATGGAAGCAACATCATGGAGGAGTGAAGCGACAGCAGTGGTGGAGTGATATGACAGTGGTAGTGTGAGCGAGTGGTATTGCACGTATGGGACATTATTGAGTTTACCTTCAACAGCTTCCTATCGGTGTGGATATCCAAAGCAAGTGAGAACCTCACTGGCTGAGACTAAGGGAGTCAATGCTTAAGGGACTTCCTTTGTCAAATACAAGTTTAGTTATGTAATCATGGTAGAGACATGGAACAACCTATCCAATGTGCAAAAGTTTAAAAAGACAATACTGCTGGAAGGCTTTGGTACATAGAGTAAAAGGAAAACATAGTGTCACATTGTAAATAGATATAAGAGATGCAACAAGATCTTAATAAGCACCAATGGAACTGAACTACCTCTGTTGCAAGATACAGGTCAACTCCCTCTATATTATATCTTGATGATGAACTACCTCTATTACAAGACACAGGTCAACCAAATCATCAAGGTACTTCAAAAGTACAGATAGTGCTTTTAAGACATCTAATATTCTCAAAAGACATGAAACATAGTCTTCACCCTGAAATAAGGCATGAAATTCCACTGATCTTCATAAACAAAGCAATTTCAACACTTCACTAATGACAAATTAACCACACAACAAAAATTTTGACCTGCTTCCTTTTTGATGAATTGTAGGTTCGAAATTGTAATGACAAATGGCTACATCAGATCATAGCATGTAGAAATCAAATATATTAGTTTTCTACAAAAGTGCGCATATGAATTAAGGAAAAACAAGATAAAGTATCAGTGGCTTGTATTGCCATGTCATACGTAATACTTGTCATGTGTAACATTATTCAGTGCAATTCCACCACGGAGGTCAATCAAAATTCAATTATTTTTTACCCAGTTCAATTATCAGAAACCACATTATTTTCAGAAGCTTATAGTGAGAGTAGGTCACAAAGACCTAATATACATAAATCAATATACTGACAAGTCACGAAAGGAGTTTTGTTTTGCCCCACAAGTTCTTTATTTCATGTTCCATACAACAGAAGTTAGAGGCAACATTGAAGCAGGAAAAGAAAAATAAATGACACTGCCATTGTAAACTTACTGCAGCTTTTGAAGCATCTTGGCAGGCCAATGCAACATCCAGCAGCAGAACACACACATGAAGAGCTATTCTCTGCATGAGACAAAAGCACTGATTGAAGGAAAAGAAGAAAAGAGGCCATCATATGAATACACAAGATAACTGACAAAGACCTCATCAATGGGCTCGATATTCTGATATAATGTTTCAAGGACTGATAATGCCTGCACATATTCATGGACGTGGTAAAGCACAACAGCCTGAAAATAACCAAAATGAGTAAAGTGACATTATTAGAACCACCTTTGATTTGCATTAAATGACTATGGGAATAGAATTTTTGGTCAAAATACAAACACATAAGTACATACAATGTTCAACAGTATTACTGAAGTGTCAAACTCTTCTGCATAAACAATTCTGCCACTGTCTGAAGGATTATTCACTTTGGATCCTGAAACCATATTATTCACACTCCGATTCCCCAATTCGGTCTGTTCTCCAGAAGAACAAGCGAGGTCTTCACCTTGCTGCTGTACCAGAAACAATTAATTAGTCTAAAAGAAGGTGTCGGTATTTGGTAAAACCACATTTAAAATAAATTCTCACTTGCAAGAACAAGAAAATGCTCGCTCAAAAAGAAATGTGATCATATTAAGCAAATGGCAAACATGCATAATGAGAATAACATAGAAGACTAGCAGTAACAAGAAAAAGGTGATAGATAACATAAGATATTCCCAGGGAACTACCGCATTTTCTGGTACAGCAGAAACAGGAGATTTACAGCTTTAACCTCACAATCAACTAGGAAAAAAATTAAATGGGAAGCCAAAAAAAAACTCTGCCAGTCTAATACCAACCAGATTTGGGTTTATATTTTGTGAAACAGGCTAAATCACTAGAGAAAAAAAATTGCCAATACAAAACGAGAGTGCATTGTGAGGAGAACCACTTTAAGGCCCTGTAAATTTGATAACCGAGAAATCTATACCGGCAGAATTTCTTAAAATGTGTCTTGGAGTGCAGAGCAGAATATCATGAATGCCTATGTCACCAGTATGCATATCCAAAGACAAATTTGTCTGTTTACAAAAGGTTTTTCCCATGGACACAAACAAAAGTGTATCATCTAGGCAAGAACCTCATGAATTATGCAGCCCTTTTTTAATTTAATAATTGGTACAAAGAACCAATGTGACGTGGATGAATGTTTATCATGAATCATTTAGTCAGATGATGAAAGACAAGTACTTCAATGACAGATAGCCTTGAGGAACAAAAGGATATTAAAAAAGCAACTGCAGAGACGTGAGCGATGTTAAAGTTATCCTAACGAAAAATAGTACAGGGTGTCTTCACTAGAGGAATACCACGTTGATAAAAATCTCAGTCTATACTGACACTGATAATCAGATTAACCAGGGTTCCATAGTGCACTACAGTCCAGTACCAGTCAGCACTCGTCGGAGTAGTCCTTAATAGTCCAGACCCAATAAATCCCCATGACATGACAGCTTTTTTTTAATTTCTTTTCCCTCAATGATACATGAAAATATGGTTATAACACTTATTAAAAACCATCTGCCAAGAACAACATCAACTGAAATGAGACTATTGTAGCAGATGGCTGAGCTGCTTGTCTCCGAAATTGGGGGATCATTACATCAATCAGTCTCATCCGTAATACATGTTGAATTAGGATATGCAATTCGCGCTGATTTGCTGAGGGATCATCATTATTAACCTTTGTGTTTTTTTGTATTGAAGAACCAAGTTTGGTGAGTAGGAATTTGATGCAGTTACAGAGCCAAGGCAATGTCATTCTGTGATGTTCCTTTCACAAACATCTGAAACAGAAAGAGAGAGAGAGCATGGGGTACTACTACAATAATAACAACAGCTTTTCTCCTATATAGATTTATTTGCTACCTTAATACTACCACTGCAACAAAAATTTTGCTCCTATATAAAGCTATTTACTATCTCAGTACTACTACCACAACAGCAACTTTGCTCCAGCAGCAGCTGCACTTATAGTAGAGCTATTTGCTAGTTTGTACCAGGGTTTTTAAAGCCAAACCATACCGCCCAGTACAGGAGGTACATACCAGTCCACCAATAGATCGGTACACAAACCGTCTGCTACCGGGCGGTATCATTGATATAGCCCCGTATTGGACAATACAGGACTGTACCGAGCGGTAACAGTTGAAATTTCGATCGTTACAGCCCGATACAAGTCGGTAACGGTCGAAATCGATCGTTACTATCTGTAATAGTGCTCCAACACAAAAACTTGCTTCCTTTTCTGTGCCCTTTTCACAGAATGAGAGAGGGAGAGAGAGGAGAACATGCGACAGATTGAGCACGATATGGAGAAGAGTCAAGAATTGAGAGACTTCCGGAGCTCTGCGTCGCTCACACCATTTCCCTTAAGTCGCCCCAGGAGGCATGCTGCTTCTTCGCCGTCTTGACCACCTTCCATGCCGCCGCGACCTTTGACACCATTTGGGACCACTTCCTGCCCACCGCTTGAAGAAGCCCTCACGGAAGAAGCTGCCTCCCTCCGACCTCGACTCCTCTACTTCTGGTCCCGTCGCAACCCCCGTCGTAGCGACACCATCGAACGATGGAACACGACCCAATGTCACCTTTGTAAACCGCCCCGTTTCAGTGACTAAGGATGCTTATTCGTCGTCACTCATTTCTATTGAGACATATAGTAAGAGGTTAAAAACAAGGATGGGGTTTCTTTTGGTAATTATGTCGGTTTTGAGTCGTGGGATCAATTTTTATTTTTCAGATATTTTCGAAGGGCTTTATGCCCTTTTTAGGTGCACCGCGGAGTACACCCTGGTGTACCACTCGGTACCTTGTACCATACCGAGCAAAGCTCGGTATACCGATACGGTACGAGATTAAAAATCTTGGTTTGTACTACTTCTACAGGAAGCTATTGGCAATTTGCTTGGTACACCGGTATGGTACGAGATTAAAAACCTTGGTTTGTACTACTTCTACAGCAGCAGCCTTGCTTCTATATGGAAGCTATTTGCAAGTTTAATATGACTATTGTACCAAGAATAGTTTTGTTCCTATAAAAAACTATTCAGTAGCTTAGCACTATTATTGCAGGAGAACAAGCAGATTTTCTCTAGAGCAACTTTTGAAAGGTTCTTCCCCACATGGTTATTCAAAACATAGAATAAGAAACAGAAAAGCATAACTTACTTTAAACTTGAGAAGTACATCGAGAAGTTTCCTCGGATCAGAACAACCATCTCGGTAGTGTTCGGCAACAGCAATGTTATGAAGAATCTGAAATTGGGGACAAAATTCCATTTACAATTATAATATTACTTGACAAGAAATGTGCACATTAAAATATCCTCTTGTTCTGTCATATGCAAGCCAGAAAACAAAATGATAATAAATTATAGATAACAACAAAGTAATGAATGAAGCAGAACCAGGGGTATAAACAGTCTTAGTTATACATCTAGTCAGTCAATTGATATCACATATGGATTAAATTGAAATTAGATTACTGTTATCATGAAAGTCCCCTGTACAAATGACGGCACACAATAAAACACAAATGTTGATCAAGAAATATACATCATAAAGGCAAACAAAAGGTGTTTTATGATCACCTCCATGCACGTTTTGAAAGAAAAAAGTTAGAATACTTAAGATTCATGGAGTGCATGGCGCCAAGCTTATTCTTGAAGAGATTCAAAAGTAAAGATACTGTAAAATTCAATACTGAATGAAACAAAATTTTCTTCAAAAATTATAAGCTGGTAATTGACAAACTAGCGAAGAAATAAAATTTTAATGTCCAAGAAATGATTCTGCACATGCATAATTGGTGCATAATAGTATAACCTAGTACGCTGCCAAAGAGGTATTTAAATATGTAGAAAAAAATAAAAAGCAAAACGAAGCAAATTCAAGAGGCATGTGCAAAACAATGGAAATTAAACTTAAATGGTGAAGAATGAGATGTCAGATATTTATTGGACATAGTTTAACCTAGCATGCAGCCATTTATAGAGCTAAATAATTGAAAAAAGCTCAACCCACACAAAACAGCAGGTACTTAGATTTCATGGATGATGAATAACATTCCATGTCTAATTGAAATGACAAACAAATAATATTTAAGGTTGACACAATGCACCTACATATAAAATTAAACATGCAAGATATAGCAAACATTGTATGAGGGAAAAAGACAAATAGAATAAGCATAAAAAAATTGAATCTTGCTCTGAAATCTATTCTCGCATTAAAGGTATTCAAAGACTATACAGGAAGAATGCCTGACAAGGCATAAGCCTCCTGTACTGAGGACATAAACAAAAATGACTGGGACCACATGAAATAAATACAAAATTATAAACATGTCATTGAAATCGGTTAGCAGGGTCGATAAGAAAAAGTTTAGATAAAGGCTTGTCTGCAGCAATTTGAGGCAGTTAGAAATACAGGACAGAGAGGGAAGAAGAAAAAGAAGCAGTGACCACAAATAAAGAGAAACTATGTGAATGTCACCTCCAACAAGTGCTTCTCCAATTCAAGGTGGAGAAGCCTCTCAAGCAAGCAATTAAAAATACTAACTAAAAAAACTTTAACCAAATAATTCAACTGCTAATAAAATAACTTTATTATGTACAATGAAAGAACACAACCCAAGCATGAGCTTTTACCATGCTTGTAAGGGTATACCATGCACTATTTCTTACATAAAAACAAATTCAACTTTAACTGCTAATAAAATAAAATGGTATACCATGCACTATTTCTTACATAAAAACAAATTCAAAATAACCTAATAGGAAACATGCAAGATGATAAATTATCCCCCTCTCTCTTATTCCCACTTCGACATGGGACATATTTCCCAGCTGGTATTTCCTCTTAAAAGACCTAGGTAATTTAAAACTTCCAAAAAGCTTTCTGATTCATGATTGCATGTTGTCCATGCCTCATCTGATATAGCCCATTTTTCGGCTAAGTTTTTTGCCAACCCAGCCATGCATATCCTAACTGGTGACATGTGAGCCCAACTCCAGATTTGATTATAAGTCCAAGTAACAAAAAATAACAGAAGAAAACTGAAGAGGAATTTAGAAGATAAATAGGAAGACATCAAGGTCCCCTAACATGAAAAAAAACACTATTTCTATCCGTCAAAAAAATCATATCCTACCTCTTTTCTTTTGATAAAGCACTTTATTTTCATACCATGATTGACCCCTTAGAGAACTTCTTTCAAAACTCTATTTAAAAACTAACAACAACAGTGGCAAAACGTCATAGTTCTCGTATACACATGGATTCAAATACCCCCCTAAACTATTCAAATTCACTTAAACAAAAAAAAATATTAAAATATTTCAACATTATACGAATTTGCTACATAGATTTAAAGGAAAATATTTTCCATTTTTTAACCAAGAAAAAGTGAACAAAAGAGGAAGGAAAAAAGATAAAGATAAGACACAGTGATAGTAAAAATGATAACTATTATGCTCGTTATGGCTCAGAAAATTAACTCCTAGGAATAAGATATCGCACCTCCACATGTCTCAAAATGTGTGACCTAATCAGACTATCCAAATAGATATATGGTCTCATAACCATTCACATATAATGTGGGAAAAGAAGTCATTCATTCATCCATTCTTTCATTCTTTAATGTTCAATTACATTTAATTCCCTTTTTATAGACCAAATTCAAGAGGAGATATGGACAACCTACAAAAACGAGGAAGAATATAATAATATCCATAAATCAAGACATATCAATTATTACAACTTTCCTTCTCTAATGAAATTTCATATTTGATTTTGCGAATAATATTTCTTTTAATAATATATCTAATTGATAGGCTTCCTATTTTGCAGGATGATGAAACTTTCTTCTAGAGACAAATCCTTCAATCAAGATCTATGATCTCCAATCAAAATCAAATTTTGGTCGCCTTTTTTTCACATTTGCTTACTTGTTCTTCTTCTTGAGAAATCTAGGAAACTGAACCGAAAACATTGAAAATGTTACCAAGTGAGAACTTATGACATTTACAAAGTAACTCCCCAAATTATTTAAATTTATTTCAATGAGAAATAGATTAAGATTATTCTGCATCAAGAGGGTGGCAATGTTGGGGTGTGCTACCCTCAGACAGGAGATAGGAGAGGGGTAGAGAAGAAGAGAAAAAGAAGCAAAGAGTAAAAACATGGTGGGGACGATGATGAAGCATCGATCAAGAGAGGAGGAAAACAAGGAGGAAAACGGGAAAAGGGAAGGGAGAGAAGAAGAGGCATATGGCCAGTAGTGGGCGAAAGCTCGACTGCACTAGAACATGACAAAAAGAGAAAAAAGGGTTGCACACAAATTTTGGCAAGGGAGTACAGATAGAGGGGGGACATGACCCATTATTGAGTCAAATTTTGTGGGGATTTTGGTCCACAGCCTAGACAGGAGCCCAGGTGGGCGCCTAAGGCATCCATCGTTCAATTGAATACACCTCGCCTAAGACACCCTAAGACGCTCAGGCCTTGCTCACCTCGCCTAAATGTCTAGGCAAGCACTCGAGTGCCCTACACTGCTAAGAAACAACTCAGTCACCTGGCTGCAATATTTAGAGCGTCGGACCTGAATTCCAATGAAATAAAGGTGAAGAAATGCAGATTTGCTATCGTTTTGCAAATAAAACAGAATATTTCACAAACAAGTAAAAGAATAGAGCTTATCAAAATTTTGAACATAAGAAATGTTAGCAGCAACAAAACAATGGATAAATCAGAAAGCTTAAATGCTACTTGACAACCAAATCAAAAATCTTAAATGCTATTCAAACAGAATATACCTAGAGTAATATTAAGGAAACATGAATTCTGAAAGATCTAGCCCCACAATCAGGCAATCCAAAAGATAAATCCCACAAACCTTTGGATCGTCCCGCTTCTTCTGCACAAGCTGATTCAACACATCAACGCACTCCTGGAACCGGCGGCCCTGGAACAGGAAAGCGGCCTCCTTGGCCAGCCCCTCGGCATCGGGGAGATGCCCTTCGTCACCCGTGACACCATCCTTGCTCCCCAAAGAAGCTACCGCTGTCCCAGTAGCAGCGGACGAATCCTTCACCTCCATTCTCAGATCGAACGAGCACGATCGGATCCAACAACCAAATCAAGCAAAATACCACGGAGAAAGCAGCGATCGGAGGCAGCGAGATCCGGAGAAAGGAATCCGACACGCAGTACGGCGGCGTTTGGACAGGGTTTCTACGGACACGGTAGGCTTTTGGAGAGGATTAGGAGTTAGTGCTCGGACTAGGGCTCCGGAGGAAGAGAGAAATAAGAGAGAGGGGAAGCCGGAAGGGGACGAAGGGTTATTTTGGACACTCTCATCAATCTATTCTGGCTCTCACGTGAGAAACACGTGATGCAAAAAGGCGAAGTTTTGCGTAATAATGACCGTCGGATCTTATTTTTGATAATCGGATGCCGCAAAGAGCAACGATTTTTGCATACGCCCTATATCTACCTGCCGTGACATAAATGGACCCGCGTGTCATACTGTCCAATAACGTAGCAGGTATTCCAGCGGGTGCAAGTAAACGGATATTATTACATTTAACAACAAACTTATCCAAAATATAACATAAAGTTTTTAATTATATATTGATAATAAGATTTATCGAAAAAATCATTAGTTTTCAGATTTTGACTTCTCATTATCATTATTTACCATTACTAATATTAATACAATTATTATTACAAATATCATCATCATTATCAAATTTTCATTCGTAATAACAATATTAATATCATTACCAATTCCAATATTTGTTATCATTAATATCACTAATATCAGTGCCAATGCCGGTATCAATATTATTATCATTACAATTATCATTGTTATTATCATTACAATTATCATTGTTAATACGAATACCGACATTTGTACAAATATCGACACCAGTATCATTATCATTACCATAACCATTATAATTATTATTACCAGTACAATTATCATTATCATAGTCATTAGCATTACCGATACCATTACTATTATGATAGTTATTTTCATTAATACCAATATCAATGTTATTATAATGATAGCAGGATGGCCACTCAGTGTGCTTCTTTAACCCATCAGATGATCGATGTGCCTCAAGTTTTAGCAACGAGGATGGTCAAACTTTCCTGGAGACACTGTAGCCAAGAATTATGAGTGGGTTCGTGAGGCATGAGCCACAGGGAAACGCATGAACGCATTTGATGATGGGGTTTGAGAACAAGGATTGCCCCACTAAGACGACAACGCATTGATTTTTCTACCACCATCCAATTTAATGAACCATGAGCCTCGTTTGATGACTCTCGGAAAGAAGCAAACATGTAAAAGGGAATCCCATGATAATTCCATAGACAGATCAAAAAGATAACATGAAGCTTGAACGTAACAATTAGAAGCAGCGAGCATCCTCCATTGTGATTCCTTTCCTCTCACCTGCAGAAGAATCAAGTCACGGCACTCCAAAGATTAGAAGCTGCAGCACATAATCCTCAAGAAACACCACAGGAAGAGGAAAGAAAGGACAAGAAAGGATGAGGCGCCGCTAAAGTCGAACTAATGATTCAAGAACTCAGTTGTGGAGAGGATTCGGCCCGGTCGGTACGAGCCGCTTCTCGACGCCGTATCTTGGATCGATCTCATTCCTGACCGGCGGCTGCGGAGGAGGCTGAAGCTGGCCTGGCCGACGTCGGCGGCACCAGGAAGGTAGCCCATGCACAGCCCGATCACGATAGTACTGGTCGAGGCGGCGGTGGTGACCGTGGTGGAGGAAGCGGTGGTGGTGGCGGTCGCAATGATAGGCCGGGAAAGCTTCATCCGAGGTCGCCTGGGAGAGAGAGCTCCTGGAAGCCGGTGACAGGAAGATGACAGCCAAGATGAGGGCCCAAAGCATTGCAGGCGAAAAGGAGGAACTCCACATGGCTCTTGCGGCGGCAGGAGACCATCAAGAAGAGAGTTGCCGATCTCCAAGAGAAGAAAAGGGAGGGGAGAGAGAAAGAAAGAGAGAGAGAGAGAGGTGGCGAGCTTTAAACAGCAGGGCAAGAGACTCATGAAGAAATGGAATGGACCTCCGTAGTAAATGCATGCAAGCGAATGGTGTGCAACATTTTGTCGTCACTTTTATTTGGCCGTGTGTCCTGATAACATGTATGATATGAAACCGTGACATGGCTCTGAGTTTGGCACTGCCACGAACAGAGATGATCCACATGTTTGACTTCCTACTCCATGGTGAGCTTTGGATGACTTGGGAGGCAAGGAAAACACAAGAGACAATTCATTCAAGTAATTCTTTATATATATATATATATATATATATATACCAAAATTTTGGATTATTGATGGGTCATTACAGCCCAGAAAAGAATTGAAGATTGTGCTTTGTGAAGAGCACCATACTCTATTAACCTTTCAGGTTACATGCACGTTCCAGATTCATACACTTAGAAATCCAACGGCGGAAAGCTCACAGACAATGCGAAGCCGTTTCCTGTGATACCTCGAGCACCGAACACCAGTGGTGACAATTAGAACGAAGCCACGTCGATACTTGCTGTCCCAGCTGGAAGTCCCGAGAACAAGGCATTGTCGTAATACCTCCGATGCGTCACCTTTTGTTAGTGGGTCCCAGTGGCGGTGCTTGTGCCTTGTCGAATGGTCTGCGGTGTTGTGTTGTTTGCTGTGTGTGGGACCGCGTGTTGGGTGGAAGGTGGAGCGTGTTTGCTGTCACGGTCGGTGCAGCGGCTCCAGGCGATCAACCGAGTCGATGTGACCCGCCCGGCGCCGTAAGAAGGCGGTCCGCTGCTCTTCCGGAACAGCATTAAGGCCTTCTATTATGGTATGCTCCATCCTGCCATCCACCGCTCGCCACGTGTCCCTCGCGAGCATGCTTCTCGCAGGCACGGAGTCTCACCCCGAACCCTCGTCTTTAAATTGCCGTATAAACCCCCTTTCGACTCGATGCCAAACCACTCGTTCTGTCTCTCCCTCCTATTCGGAATCTAGGGTTTCTCTCAGTCTCTTCGTCTGCCTCCTTTCTAAACCATAGATTAGCTTTTCATGGTGTATGTAATCCGCCTGCCGTGGATTAATCTCTTGCAGAAATTATAGATTTCATTTTTCTTGCACTAAATTGGTTATTTTTCCCGATCTCAAGCTGTGGAGATCCATGGAGGAACCGCGTTGTAGTAGCTCCAGAGGCCATCCGCCACTCACCGACCAACTTCAAGAATCCATCTAGTCTCTGTATTTCGTATTCTGGTGAAATCTAGGGCTTTTCGTGGGCAAACCTGTTTCCCACATGGCGCGTGCGACCGTCGAAATAACCGCGGATGGACAAAGCCCTGATTTTGGCGCCGATAATATGATCGATAGAACATGAGCGATGGAGGCAAGGAGCGTGGAAAGAATCAGCAGACCAGCTCGAAGAAAAGTCGGCCGTCAGGAGACGCCGATTTCGGCCACGCCATTGCCAAGATTGCCGTCGCCCAGATTTGCGAGTCAACTGGGTTTCACGGTTCCCATTGCTCTGCGAACGACGCTCTGGCGCAGATTGCGGTCCGGTACATCTGCTCTCTAGGCAAAACTGCGAATTTTTATGCGAATTTGGCTGGCGCAATGTGTGCGATGTCATCCAGGGGATACAGGATATGAGCTTGTCGTGCGGTTTTCGCGGTGCATCCGATGTTCGACATTGCCTGGTTAGTTCAGATGTTGTTCGAGAGATCGCCAAGTTTGAGGCGGAAGTCCCATTCTTTGGGCCCATCCCCATACTCCCTGTACCTCGAGTAGCCAAGTCTACACCCGGCGTTGCTCAGATTGGGGAGGCACCGGTTGGTAATCACATACCTGATTGGCTTCCGAGGCTACCTGATCCTCACACCTACCCCCACACCGCCACTGATGCCAAAGCAGATATGGTGGAACAAACAAGGCAGCAGAGGAAGGCGGAGAGGCCATTGTTGAGCTTACAGCATCGTCTTGCCTGCAGTGGTGCAGCTGGGTTTCAACCAACAAATGGTATTGGCAATGATGGGAAGGACAAGCAGGTGGACTGCAGCAGCAACCCATTTCTGGCCCCGCCTTTGTCGTACGGAGAGAAAGAAGCATCTGAAATCACTGGTCCGCAGGAGGCAGACGCTGGCAAGAGGCTGTCAGTGCCTGAGGCTTATACCCCTGCCATGAGGAAAGAAGCAAAGGTCGGATCTTTTTGTCTTCGATACTAATGGAGAGAAGATTCTTCCTCGAAGCGGGCCTACCGTGCATTTCAAGATAAAGATTGGAGTTGACAATCAATCTGCAGCAGCATCACCATTCTCCTCTGAAAGGGATTCGTTGCTTTTGAGCAACGATGAGAAGGATGACAGGAGGAAAGAAGGAAAGGTCGGATCTTTTGGTTTCGATACTGAGGGAGAGAAGATTCTTCCTAGAAGCAGGCCTACCGTGCATTTCAAGATCAAGATTGGAGTCGACAATCAATCTGCAGCAGCAGCAGCACGATTCTCTTCTGAAGGCATAAGAAGGCATGGATTCCAGTGGACCAGAAATAGCTCCCCTTGTTCATGGTGTTCGCGACGTAGTCGGCGGTGAGGCAGTGTGCGGGTGAGCGGTGGCGCTTGAGACGCACGGTGATGAGGATGCTGGTGTGGGTGTAGTACCGGATGGATTGGACGTTGAGGAGGAAGTCCAGCATGAAGCGGACTAGGATGGAGAACAGTTTGATGGAGAGGCCGAGGTTGGTCCTATACCCCACCATGAATGCCTGCGCTCCGGGCTTGGTTGAGCTCCCGCTGAGGCTTGTCAAGAGCATTTCCGCGATCGGTGAGCTGAGCATGATTGCGGTGGTGGCCAGAAGTGTTGATGCCATTATGCTGTTCCTTAGGCTTTGCACTGCAAAGACGCCGTTCTTGGCAGGTTTATGGCGTTGATGCCGATGTCAGAGAGAGAGAGAGAGACCACCATAATCCAAAGCAGCCGATTGATGGCGTTGATGCCGATGACGGTCTTAGTAGGATTCTTGACGATGCTGCGGAGAAGCCATAGGTGATATGCTAACATGACGGTGACACCAAATGGTACCAAAATATAATCTAGATATTATTTCTTCATAGCAAGGAGAAGAAGATGGAAGAGAGAAAGCACATCAAAATAGATAGACTAATACTTGAAAGCAAAACAGCGTGTGTATATATACGTATAGATGTCAAACTAATATAACAAAAGAGTCAACTTCGCCACTTCGATCAACTCGTTGCCTAATGCAAGAAGGAAAAAATATTGAAGCATTTCAAGTTAGTCTTGTCCTTCAAAGCTCATACATTTAAACGCCACTTTTTGGGTATTTTTTTAAGTCTACTTTAAAGGAGTATATATATATATATATATATATATTGTGTGTGTGTACGGTCACCGCTAGAAATTCTAAGCGAGTTTGACCCCCTTCCAAAGACCGATTCGCCTGCGCCTCGCAGGACAGATCCTGGAAGACCCCGTCAGGCACCCGACCGTAAACGTCGCATCCGCCGTCCGTTAGCCGAAACCAGCTAATTCGCGCGCGCTTTCTCTACTCGCGCCGATTTGTCCGCACGTGTCGACACGTGCCCCCAAGCGAGCGTGCGAGTGATCGTTCTTCCTCATCATTGGATTCTTCGTTGTTCTAGGATTGATCGATTGTTTAGGTTGAGGAGGAGAGGAAGAGAGATGACGGCGGCGGCTGCGGGGAAGGATTCACCATCGTCGTCGACGGTTCGTGGCACGCCTCTGCTGAAGGACGAGCTCGACATCGTGATCCCGACGATACGGAACCTGGACTTCTTGGAGATGTGGCGGCCGTTCTTTCAGCCCTACCACCTGATCGTGGTACAGGACGGGGACCCGAGCAAGACGATCCGGGTGCCGGAGGGGTTCGATTACGAGCTCTACAACCGCAACGACATCAAACGCA
The DNA here is from genome assembly GCF_036884655.1 of Musa acuminata AAA Group. Lineage (NCBI taxonomy): Eukaryota > Viridiplantae > Streptophyta > Magnoliopsida > Zingiberales > Musaceae > Musa > Musa acuminata. The sequence goes on from NC_088336.1 coordinate 20,559,679, forward strand.
TCCTGGGCCCCAAGGCCGCCTGCATCTCCTTCAAGGATTCCGCCTGCCGCTGCTTCGGCTACATGGTCTCCAAGAAGAAATACATCTACACCATCGACGACGACTGCTTCGTAAGTTACGCCTATGAAATCGACCCACCTTGTGCTTGCTATCTCAATTAAGACTCCAAGTTTCCTTTTTGATTTAATGCCCCTATTTTCGTTTCCTCCCCCCTGAAAAATCTCTTTTTTTCGTTCCGTATCTTTCCTCATTCATCGATCGCCTGCAGACTGAAGTAAAGTTTCTGAGAAGAGAATATGTAAGGAATGAACACTGATGTTGATCTTGAATTGCACAAACTGAAGTAGATCAGCGTTTTCTGTCATCTCAAACAGGTTGCTAAAGATCCCTCTGGCAAAGAGATCAATGCACTGGAACAGCACATAAGCAATCTCCTGACACCATCCACTCCCTACTTCTTCAACACCTTGTATGATCCCTACCGAGAAGGCACAGACTTTGTCCGCGGATACCCTTTCAGCCTCCGCGAGGGCACTCCGACGGTTGTGTCTCATGGCCTTTGGCTTAACATTCCAGACTATGATGCTGCCACCCAGCTTGTCAAGCCGCGAGAGAGGAACACCAGGTACCAAACACTGTGATGCCGAAGGTTTCACTGTTGGAGAACTGCTTTACAGATTTCTTAACTACTGTGTTTTGTGTTCATCAGGTATGTGGATGCAGTTCTTACGATACCCAGGGGAACTCTGTTTCCTATGTGTGGAATGAATCTGGCTTTCGATCGTGAGCTCATCGGCTCTGCAATGTACTTTGGACTTATGGGCGATGGCCAACCCATTGGGCGATATGATGATATGTGGGCTGGGTGGTGCATCAAGGTGAGTGAGTCTCTGCTTCAGTCCATTCTTTGCTACTCGGGTTAGATTTGTCGTCATATCTTCATCTCTATCACACAAATGACATCACTCGCTATACTTGCCAAGCATGCTCATGACCATCAATCTAAATCACATCCAATGGATGATATTTTAGGTGATCTGTGATCACTTGCGATTGGGGGTCAAGACTGGGTTACCCTACATCTGGCACAGCAAAGCTAGCAATCCATTTGTGAACTTGAAAAAGGAGTACAAGGGCATCTTCTGGCAGGAAGAGTTGATCCCCTTCTTCCAGACGGTTGTCCTCCCAAAGGATTGCACCACCGTGCAGAAGTGCTACATTGAACTGTCCAAGCAGGTGAGAGAAAAGCTTGGGAAGATTGACCCTTACTTCACCAAGCTTGCCGATGCTATGGTTACATGGATTGAGGCTTGGGACGAGCTCAACCCATCCGGAACAGCAGCTCAAATGGTCAACGGCTCCTCCAATGGGAAATAGAGTAGATGGCATAGTCATTATCTTTTTTTTTTTTCTTTCTATCTATGTAATGTTTGAGGCTTATAAACTTTTTCCCTAATTATATTATAGGCTTTCATTCATGTGAAGCTTGAAATAGACATGCAGTTTGATGATTGTAATCATTTTTATACTTTTTGAGAATAAAAGATCTTGTTCTTTTTTCTTTTTTGTTATTTTGGGTCAGCCTCAATAGCCTTTTCCGCAACTTCCTTTATTTTCTCCCTTCTCCTTTCTCCTCTATAATAAGATCAAATATCAAGCCAAAGATGGATAACACAGACATGAGATATCGATTATTACAAGTGTTTAAGAAGATAATAGGCAGAAACTTCATCAAAAGAAGTTTAAAGTTAGATGGCTTTATTTTTTGGAGGCCACCCTTGGCTTCAGGCACATCACAGAACTTAGAGCTTCTAATGACCTACTCATACAGCAGCCACATTGAGGGCCTTGTCAATAGAAAATAATTCAAGTTAGAAATCTGATCAGCATAGTTGTCTAGATCGGATGATTAGACAATAAAAATTGAAAACCAAACTGCCAACTGATTCGAGTCAATTATGAAAAAAATCAGCACAAATCACCTAATGAGGTAGTTAGGCTCATTCCAATCTGCATTCTTTTCCTTTTTATTTCTCAGAAATTAGACAGAGATATAACCCTGTTGCTACACTTACTCTAGTTGGTCATGGACTTTTAGTTCTTGCTGGGGATGAGCTAAAGGCGGTCATTACCCCCTTTTGGGATATGACCGGGTGGGAGTAAATTCCAAGGGATATTTAGAGGATATCCAACAGAGCACCAAGAGATGAAGCAAAGGAACATAAGGCGTACCTATCAGGACTGTCAGACTTCAATCACCATCACCCATGACAGCATGACCCGCTGGGCATCGAGAATTATTATGTATTGGAAACCATCACAGCTGCGGCAAATAGTATTCTGTGAGAAGCATCAGCAGTGCACATCAGAAACCATGCAAACATAGCAAGTGATTATTCGATAGTTTAAAATTAAAAAAGAGAACATAGCTTCAGAGTCTAAAATTATGTACAACTCAGTCACAGAGCAACTAAAAGAATCATAAATTTAATTTGCTTCGGTCAAAACTTGTAAATTGAACTCGACAAGAATTCACAAATCAGCTTTGCTTACATGCTCCTCTTTCTCCAATACCCTTCAGGTAGCAGGATAACCAGGGAAATTAAAAACTATGACGTGAATTGGCATTGGATTAATTTAGCACAACCAAGTTTCAAAAACATCATCATTCGACAATCAAGTGTGTCATCATGATTGTGATGCAGACACATCGACAGTCTTTTGACGCTTCGTTGCAGGTCCTTCAGCCAATTTATCTGCCACTGCCTCAGATGATCCATCAGCTTCTTGGTCTAGAGACCCGCTCACTACATCGGGACCCAATAAAGAGCAGTGCTTGCTTGTAATTTGCCTACCTGCCCTAACCTTAGGGCCCCAATGCCTCTCGGGATTTGGAAGATACCTCACCTCCTTCTTGACTTTTGCTTTGCTGAGTGAAGCAGCTGCTCGAGCAAAATTCGCCTGCAACATAAAAAGATGCATAATCAACCACGAGATAGTTCTTAATGCCTCAAGAACTAATTAGAATAGGCATTTTAATGTAAGCTCAATAAAATTCATCAAGCAGTTTCATGGTGCAACTTCTTTGTTCTCCAAGGTGAAATCAATTTCTGGTCTACAAAAGATATTAATTAACTTTATCTAGAGAAAGTAGGAAAAAAGAAACTGACATCAAAACTACACTAGAATTCAACTTTGCGGCAAATTCCCCAGGCTCAAAAGTTGGAAAGTGTTTCTGGAGGTGTATAAGCTAAGGAAAGAAATGCTGCCAAGCTACAGAAAGAAAGCAACATACTTGTAGTTTTGGTTCTTTGGACAGTATCACTGTTCCTGACTTGTCTGGTTGTTGTGCTTTGATGGGATGATTCTTGACCTGGAAACACATGCGAGAAATCATCACCATGTAACACATTTCTGCAACTACTTTCCATATGGAGATGCTACTTGAAGTGACAATAGTCGCAACAAAGGAAAAAGAAAAATCACACTGACACACATCATCAAGGGTAACAAAAAGGAGGATAAGAAAACTACCCAACAACGCATAATGTCCCAAATAACATCCATTGGAGCATCAGTTTTCAGCCCCAGAGGATTCACGTGACTTCCTGAGATACGATATCCAGCATTCAGCACTGCAGAACGAAACAAAACTGCAGATGGGGAGGTGCACTTGAGAGTCGAACATAAATTGTGGAGACTTACAAAGAGAGGAATATCATGTAATTCCTGCACATAACATAATATAAACTTAAGCTGACTCTGGTTAAACAATGACAACTGTAACTTAAATTGAAAGTTAATAACAGTAACAACCAGTGTGCCATAATGAAAATTGTGATTAAACAGCAACAAATTCATCAGTAAAATGGGTATACCAACCTAATATAAAAAGAAACTCAATTTAGATGTTTCAGTCCCTTGCAACCTAGGTTAAGGTTCGAGTGCAAGAGCCTCCTTGCTTGCAAATGTAAGATTATGTACACCGTTTCCCAATCCTAAATTGGCAGGAGCTTCATGCACTATGACTACCATTTTGATAGCAAGTCCTTAAATAATAATACGGATGCAGGTTGAGTCTAGGAAGCATCTGTATTTGCAGGTAAAACTGCATACATGAACCCTCCCAAAACCTATATAGTAGGAGCCTAGTGCATAGGGCTTGTCTTTTAGTTAGAACAAGACATCTTTGACCAGTTTCCAGACTTGCTTGTAAACAACAATTAGAAAACATAATGCTTCACAATATTCCCACAGGTTGCAAACTGTGCAAAAAGAAAATTGTAATAACCAGTAAACACAACTATTTACATGAATTTGAAATAATAAGAAAGATCATGGCAAAATAAAATTCAAAAACAAACAGAGATGTCATCTCCCTGAAGCATCACAATTCCACAATAAGTAACATTACTTTGGTATCACAGCTGAAATGCATGACTTTGTAGCTACTAAGTTAAGAGAGAGGGTGGCACCTCTGATATAGTAGTTAGCACAGCAGAAATTTTTTCATAAGCAGGATATCTTTCCTTCATAGCTTTGACATTTGCTAAAATAGAAAATATCCATTCCTTGTCATGCATAGGAGCAGACCATATTGGACCACCCATGTTAAATTTCTTTCCGCAATCGCTGCACTCTTGAGGAACCACAGGACCATATCCGGGTGCAGATTTCACACTTTTGTCCTTTAGATCCAATAAGACAAAAAGGAACCAGAAGGCATAAGATGTTAAAAACTATAGATTAAATTAGGGAAAAAATAAGACATCTTCGAAGGCAAGTTGAATGGTCTGAGTGGGCAGCTTACCTTATTAATTGTTCTCCCAACACTTTGGAGATGAAAAGAGTCACAGCCAACACACTGGTAAACATATGAGAGTTTAAGAGGTGTTTCTTTGATTGCACTCGCGGAGCTGAGTATTGGGCCATAAATATCAATTAACAGTGCATCATATGATAACACAGAAAGTATGATTTATAATCCAATGTTAGGGCAAAAAATAAGTAACTTACGTATATATCCGAACAAAAACTCGAACATAGAAATCCATATAGACAGAGAGGATAGGAACAATATGTCGCTTGTAACGGTTTGCATGACTCTGAATTTGGGAGAGGATAAATCAATAATAAAAAGAAACCCCAATTGCATTGTTCAAAAGTTATTGACAAAAACATGGAAATACCTCAATGCATGCCAAGAGGATCCGCAAAGCCATTTCATGGCAATATTTCCCTTTCAAAGGGTAGGAACCATACCTAATTTGAATTCAACAATTGGATTATTCACACAATAATATATCTTTCTGTACAGTAGTAATGCTCAACTCCTTACTTTGAATGGCAAACCTCCCCATTATTTCCACAGAGAACTGCCATATCAGTAGCTGTGCACATCAAGATGCCTCCATCTGCAACTGATTGGACTGCTGAGTCCAAAAATACAGATGGTGATCCATAAGGATCAAGATCAACCTGCAAGAAAAATAATAACAAAAGGTCTTAAGTCTCCAATTAAGTAAATGAGATCTAACGTGATTTGGCCAACAAGACATATATCATGAGCCAAACCAGCCCCCAGAACGAACAAAGTTACTCTGCTATAATCCTCACTGACTATCTGCTTTCAGATAGTATGCCATAATCCTTGGACCATGTAACATACACATCGAGCGCATATGATGGACGACATGGACACATGAAAAGGGTTTCCACTATGAAAATTCAAATGGCTTAAACAAACTTTCACCCCTTGGCCTCCTAGTTGACAGACTGACATAGAGGCCTTTGACTGCAAATGCTCTATGGATAATATATAGACTCCTAGTTGGGCTACATGGGTTGTTTAATGCCAGAAACCATAATATATAGCATCAAAAACCACAAGATAAAAAAGAATAATTGACTAAATTTTGATAAAAGCAACTTGCAAGATGTGATCCATGCAAAAGATTATTGAAATTGAACAAACTTGAATATATGAATGAGCATACAGAAGCCACAAATTCATGGTCCTCTACTTCAGAGTTCAGAGGGCTTTTTATATGGATGGAAATAAGAAGACTAATCCAAAAATTGCTTTAAACCAGAGTTTCTCACATCAGCTCCCAAGGCCTTGGATAGATTGGTGTATGAACAAAGGTAGAATGATATATTTTACTTTAACTACAACTAATATATTTTCTACAGCATAAGTACAAGAAATCTAGGTACCAGCTAAGCTACCACATGATATTCTACCATTCTAATCTCTATGATTTGATGACACTCCATTAAAAGTTACAATTGCAATAAAACACTTACAATTAAAAGAAAATATTTTTAAAAATGGCATCACATGTAGATTGAATGAAAATTTACCACATTAAAAGTTACAATTGCAAGAAAAAACTTACAATTAAAAGAAAATATTTTAAAAAACAGCTTCACATGTAGATTGAACAAAAATTTACCACATCAAATTCTTTCTGATGAGTGAGCATGTAAACACGAGCATCAGCAAGATGAGCTTCAACTTTTGAGCATGCAACAGAACCATTAAATTTTATGTTTCTCTTGCAAGCTTCAATGGATGCTGTGACAAAAATAAACTTTATGGTTCAAAACCCCAAACTAGATAAAAACTGAATAGTTATATCATATGCAACATTGGAATATAACCAAAATAAAGATACCTTTATCATTGTCCAGAGCAATAACTTGCCCTATTCCATCTACCTCACGGGCATATCGCAGAGCTCTTAGTCCAGAAGCGGCCAAAGCCTACCAATATGAAGTGCAAAACATGAACACACAAAATACGCATCAATTTTTTTTTTTTTTTTGTCATGGGACGGAAACTCAAATGACATGACTCTCAATAAGACAAAATGTTAAAGCAGAAAACCACCAAATTACTCATACAAAAAAAAAAACTCGCCTCAAGGACTCTTGGTGCCTTAAGTTCTTGAGAACCTTTCCAAGATGGCATCCTTATGAATCCTTCTGAAATACTTTCTGTCTCATCTAGAGATTGATCTTGTTGTACATCAGTATCTCCATTAGCCTCTGCATCCTGAGTGATACTGTCGTTCTTTGCAACAGATACAGAATTTTTTTCCTCAGGAACCTTATTTTCTAGTCTACCCTTTTTGCTCAAATATGCATCATGCTCTTCCTTGCACTTAGCAATATAAGTCCTCAAAACAGCAATGGACATATCTCGGTTGTAGACCTAAAGAAAGAAACAAACCTTTGTACTTTTGTTTGCAGCATCAAGATGACATAAACAGCAGAGAAAACCAGAAACTTGAAACAAATGAAATGATAAATACAACTGTGGAAAGGTTTATTAGAAATAATGAGGTGGAAAACGATGGATTCACTTAAACATACAGCAAAAGATACTGTTATTAATTAAGGATTGGATACTGGATCAAAAATGTTGCTTATCCTGTCAAATTCAGACATGAAACCCAAGCTCTAAGTAATTAAAATGCTTCTTCTCAAGCCAAATAAGAGTTCATCCAACTATCAAAATAATATTTTCAAGAAATGATAATTTATGACAATATCAAAATAAATTCCTGAAGACCAGCATTGAACTCTAAACTAAGCTTAATAATTTTGTGCATAGTAACTGTGTTTGATTACAATTTTAAATTCAACTAAGTAGAGAGGGGGAAAAGTGCTAAAATTTTGACTGCCTAACAAGCAAAAAACTATATCATTTTTCTCTATTAGTTAATATGAGGCTTATATCAGGTTAAGTCTTGTTGCATTCCAATTAAGATTTTTGTGCTTTGAATTTTCTTCACAATGGATTAATGTTTTCAGTATCAACACATATATGACAAGTAAAAAAAAGAATAATTTAAGTTCTGGGATACATGAGTTCATGCTGCATCCAGGACATGTATGTCTGCCATTTTCATCTTCTCTATGATGTTCAATAATCAAATTTATGTTGTCCTATGACAAACTTAAAACAACCATCCAAGTTCTCAAACCTCACAAACAACTAAACAGATAAGTATTCCGATTTTCAAAAGCAATGTGAATCTGTGAATACCTCTCAAACAATTACAAAACAAAACTGAAATGCTCAAACTTGATTCTTCTAGTGTCCTATTAGATCAAGTATCTTAGCTAGTCTCTGCAATTTGGAGATGATTAAGCGATGCCTACCGACACTAAAGCTCAAATATGATAACATTATGCTTTAAAATATCTGTTGCACTACTAACTACTAAGTACCAACCGGAATTTACAAGTGCAACTAAAAACTGGTATTTAAAACATTTAGCTATGTATCAGTGAGCACATTGTTCTTTTTTTATTTTCTATTATTTTATTTAATGAAATTGGGTGACACAGATCAGTGTTTTGCTCAACATCTCAGTACTGTACCAATCCGATAAGTTGTCAAAACCAGAATCCCCCCATTGTTGAAATCCATGAGGCATGTACAACACAAGTACAATGAACACTATCATAGCTTTGGGCCAAGTACTTCTTTGATCAGCCATATCTCTCATGACACTACCAAACATAATTGATAATCACCGTTGGAAATGCAATCTTCTTTTGACTTGCCAAGAACCACTTAACAAGATTCCACAAACTCAAGAGCAACCTCTAAAACTCAAAAGTCAATTTTCCACCATAATATTTTCAAGGAACTGCAACTTGATGTTGTGGTGCTGTTCCAAAAGTACCTCTATCCTGTGTCGACCTTTTCTTGACAGAAAAATTGAAAGAGTAGCAAGCAACAACTAGATGGATAAAAGTTTAAGAGATGAACTGGCAATTGGATCGGAGTTGAAAGAAAATGTTTGTAGAGAACCCTTAAGGCACTGTAGGGACCACATACTAGCATTCTAAAGAACTGAACTGAACAGGGCCAGTTGCACTTAGATATTTATTGTATACGCTTGGTTCATGTCTCAGTAACAGTGAACACAAAGCACCAACTTCCATATACTCCTAATGACAAACAATTTCACAATAGCAATTAGCCTTAGGCCCTTAGCACATTGGCACACGTGAAAGTCCTGTAACTTTGGGTGCTCAAGTTGTTTACAAGTGAGGTGCCTCTAAAGCAGGATTGATAGACAGTGTGGGTTACACAAAAAGGTCATACAAAGTGAATTCCTAAAAGATTCAACCTCACACCAGGATGGCCTCAATGTAACTATCATTATTAAAGTTCACATCTATATTTGGCACCTAGCACCGCAAATCCCAATCTCAAGCATGGATGAAAAAGGTGGAGGGGTTGCTTTAGGTCACTTACAATCATCATAACAAATCTCATGGATATGGATCTTAACTGATTTCAATATAGATCATCACTCACCTTCATCACCTAGGTGTCTCGGAAATGATAGCAAAACATTCATGTAGCCAACACTAACTAGTTGGGCCCAATGGGCTAAAATTTAAAAAAAGTACCAAAATTAACTGAACCTGTGACTGATAAGCATTTTTCAAAGAATGTATTGGTACTTCGATTTAACAAATATCAAATTTTTGTGATGTTTCTGATGTTTAATTTCATACAGACAATCGACTAATACGTTTACAGCACGACATCTTTCACCCAAAAGATGTAACTATAAAATATACGTTTTCAGCAAAATCATTCTTGGTGTGCTACATTGAAGAAAAAAGAATCTAATTTATGTTTATTTGAGGAATATTGTTTACTCAAACTAATCAAAACTATATCGATTAAACCTAAAAAAAGAAACAAATGCAAGCATATCTTACAACCAAAACAATGCAATCGTGGCATCAACCGAGACAGCGAGCGAAGCAAGAGCTCCCAAGAACGCACGAAAAACCAACAAACACATCCGAAAGAGCAAAAGAAATCAAAGACGGCCAGGCACCTGGGCTTTGTTGAAGAAGACGGTGTTGCTGGAATGCATCAGGATCTCGGCCTCCCCTTCCTTAATGATCTTGTAGTCCCTGAGCTCGTCTTCGACGTCGCCCATCTCCGCCGGTCACGATCTATCGGATTCCGAAACCAGAAACAAGGCGATCGGAGATTCAGGATCGACCCGTGCGAGCAGCGGAATCTGGAGATCCTTCTTAGGTGGCGGCCGTCCTCAAACCCTAAGCGTCTTCTTTTCCAGTACTACAGGTCGCAAGCGTGCGCGAATCCTTCGCACTCGAAGAGTCAGCCAATATCTCGCAACTGAAATATAAAACGAACATTAGTTCGTCTACCCGGTAATATTTTACCCAAGACATACCCGCCTTGTGGTAAGAGACAAATGGACGAGTGCTAGGAGACATGTGCAGAATAATTAAATCCTGCAGGATTCTTTTGCATATACACCCCTTCATCTGTTGGTATTTGCGAACTCCTCGAAATGTAGCTATTATTGATTTTAACCTAGATTTAGTTACCTTAGTTTGTATTCAACTTTAATAAGGTTTCATTTGGTCATAAGATTAACTATAATTTCATTATAGATGAGCATAAAATAATATTATAAATATTAATTTGATGTTGATATATCATACTCACTTATTAAAGATTGAGGATTTGAAACTTCGTCAGAACCACATCAACTCAATTCATTTTGATTTGAACCAAATAGATATCACGGTTGCATCCCTCAAGCAAATTAAACTACCTTAGTTTTGTAGACATTTGATTGTTCCTTACATCTTAACCCAACCATAACAAATAAGGCAAAGAAAACCAGGATTGGAATTGACATCTCTACATATGAAATCTACCTAGTCCTACGGATGCCTAATGTCAAACTTCAAGTTCGTAGCAACCACAGTTCAGGTTACAAATCTAGCCAACGTCAACTCCAAGTTCAAAACTAAAGAATTTCTTGCCGAAACAAAGAGAAATAGGTTTTGAGGAGTTACACAAGTGAGATTAACAAAACTAAACAGCCAAATGCATAGTTTTCTAGGGTCAATCTGCTTTATTATTCAAGGAATTTATGAAATGAACACCCATGTGTCGAATGAATGTACCAGTCTTTTTTTTCTTTTAGTCTGTGTCAACCGAATAATGTTTTTTGTCATGGACAATGATTAAATGGTACATAGTTGAATGATGAATGAACCAATACTGTGACCTAGTTTTAGTCCTCTCGATTGGCTTCTTCCTCTTCATTGTCACGGTTATCCTGTTCAAGAAGATGTTCCCTGCACACACACGCACAAAAAACACCAACTAAAAGTTATTCCTGCTAAAGAAACTAGAGTATATGATTCATAAAACATATGAACGTGTTGGTTTTCCGGAATGTTGAGACATTCCCAGTTTGGTAGCAACAAGAGGGGAAATCCAAAATTCCAAATGTATATATTTGTGTAAATTGCACCGAGATAGAACTTCTGGAATTAAAGCATAGCTGCATCCAACCTCAAATGCAGGGTTCCAATAGACCAAATTTTCTTGTTTTCCTATAAAGAATTAGGATCTCAACGCATATGTTTGTCCGTACCTATATCTTTCACACAGTCTTGCCAAGGAATCCGCACCAGTTCGAGAAGCAACATCAGCAATTGTAAAGCAATTAGAAAGATTTATACTCTCTGCAAGCCTGAACTCACACAGTTCTTTCAATGTGTGAGCATCAGTCAACACAGCAGAATGACCACCACCAGCCGCCAATCTTTTGACTTCCCCAACACACCTTGTAATAAAGACCAAGAAATTTAGAAATCAAGATAAGAAAAAAACAAAAAAACTTTGACCTTTCCAGAAAATAACCCACCAGTCAACAGGTGAGGGGAACCAGGCATATGTCGATTTCTCATTGGCTGCTTGACCATAACTATTATAACCCCATCCATATATTCTTCCATCTCGCATGGAGATGAGCGTGTGAGAATGCCCGCAGGTAACAAGCTGTACACCCTTAGGTATGACCAAGACTGGAAGATTGCGCAGTAGCATATCAGATGCATTAGGAACACATGAAAAGAATCCATTCTGGGGACCTAGTCCAAGCTGTCCTGCTTGCCCACCACCCCAAGTGTAAAGGGCTCCTTGGGCAGTTAAAGCACAAGTATGTACTCCACCACATGCAACATCCTTTACGGTTATACCATCAAGGGCAACCACTCGCCTTGGAAGCAGCTCTTTATCACCACTCTGAGGAGAACAATGTCCAAGTTGTCCCATGCTTCCTAGCCCCCAGGTATACCTGGAGAATCAATCAACAATTTGAAGTACAGAAGTCCACATATAGATATTGGATAATCATTGCAAAAATGCAAATAAAAAATGAATGAGAGTTTTTACTAGAGGCAGTTTAAAACAAGAGCATCTGCTTCCAATCAAAGAGTACACTGATTATGAAACACGTTATAGGTATATAATAATCAGGACAAGAGGTCATCCTCTTTATGAGTTAATTCCACTGAAGCATCAATAACTTGTCATGGTGCCTCATTCAGAAAATTCCAAATTTTGACAATGTAAAAGACTTCAGTAGTATTGCGATATTTATCAAAGAGTATGGAGTCCTAGATCAATTATTTATGCTGTACTTTGTGATAATAGTTAATGATAGGTTTACATAATTTACACTATCTGAATCAACGACAAAGAAACACTGAAACCAGGACAGTTCACATATCATATATACTTTACCATATCGAAAGAACACACGGAAGAATAACCACCACATGGATCTAAGAAGGAAAGGGCAATGATAAAGGAAGCGTTAATAAATTACATAATAGAATATCAAAAAGTGCAAGACCAACAGACCCATTATATGTCTAAAGTTTTAATCACAGGATACAGTCAATAAATAAAAGATGGATTGATATATAAATAGAGACAGAAAGGTAAAAAAAAACATGCTAGAAAGAGACTCGGGGCCACATAGGCCAAAAGAAATCAATGACACAGGACTGTTGACTGATGACCAAAAGGCATCAACAAGTACTCAATACAATACACCATAATAAATGAGATTTATAAAATAAAACTCATGATAAAATATAAAAAATATGCCACATCTTATATCTTGACAAATCAATGATGTCATGAATGTCAAATGGAGAGATGGAAAAGACAAATTCAATATTATTATATATGAAAACGTAGTACGTTTGTAATTGAAAGCAAACAGAATGGGATTTCCATATTATTGTTTGTATGTTACACCTGGACAAAAGAGAAATTGCATGCACCAAGAGAAGTCCAAAATAAAAAAGATAAAAGTAACACTGAAGCAGAAGAGACCAGGAACAATTGTGTTCAGAGCACAAGCAAGAAGTACCTCACTGCAATTCAGAGGCTTAGTCAATCTTGTGACTCAGCATACAGTGTAACAGCAAGAGCAACATTAACAACATATCAACAAACAACATTTCAGATCAAGAAACTACTAAATGAATAATATACCATATTTATGTTAGTCACATAGACAGATCATCTGTGCATACACCCCCAAACAATTGCAGAAGGAAAAAAAATGTTAGTTATCACCAGTCAGAAAACAAAGGAGATTGTGTAGTGGCATTACATAACGCAAAAGTTGCAAACAACAATAAATTCGAATTATGTAGTACATACAAAAAGGAACTTATTGCATAAGGGCCCAAGCTAAAATAAAATGCACCTTGACCACTGATGTTACCATATAGTTAATTCCATTATCCTTCTTATATATGATCATAGGAGCAATTGGTTTGTCTACTCTAGAAACAGAGAAGTTTCTAAAACAGGGGTTTATCCAAATGTAAAATTAGCCCTTCAAATTTTTAGTAAACTGGATTAATAGGTACAAAAGTTATCTAAAGGTGGACATGATTACATTCCTCACTAACAGATTATTATTATTATTATTTAATTCAACCAATTCAGACAAATACTTACTATTCTTGAAGTGACAGACTAAAGAAAGCATATATAACTCAGAGATTGATCAACCAAGGGTATATGTGAGCACAACTTATTAGATATTCTCTTAACATCAGAAATGCAGATGTTACTATTATCACTTGGACCCAGATTCTAAGGAAACATCCAATTCAAGAACAGATCAAGAACAAATGAGACAAAGTGTGGAAGTAACCATTAGCATAGATCAGAACTCAGAAGTACCATCCATTCAAGAAGAGATCAAGACTCACTACGATAAATGTGGAAGAGTATCATTAGCATAGAAATTTCATCCTAAAGAACCCGCTTTCCTAACTAATCTAAGATGTGAAACAATGCATGCCCAGATACAGTTAGAGTTAGAAAAGCATCTAATCATCCAAACAGAAAGACCAACAAATGTGTGAGTTCCAGGACCTGAAATTCTGGTGTAACAAATTTGCCAACTTGACCTTCTGCATTTTTTTCTTGAATTGACAAACATACATGTCAATGCCAAATCTTTAAGAAGAACACTAACTTTTTATTGGATTGTCTATGGTGGGCTCATTGATGAACTAGAACTTATCATAATATAAGTTAAATGCTTATAAAATTTATCAAATATCAACATCTTAGAATTAATTTAGCAATTCATTTCAAATTTGTCATTTGTTGGGACCAATCCAATTTTCATAAAGAATCTCAATCTTAAGCACTATGCAACTTGTGTAAAATGAAATTGAGAATAAAATATTTCTGTTAGAACACATTCCAAATAAGATATCCAAAACTTATAATCTGCAGAGCAAAGATCAAGTAATGTATAAAAAAAAACATACAAAAATTAGAAATGACAGGAGCAGAACTAATATTTGACCATTTAAAATTATCAAGTATGAAAAAACCTAGCTTTCTACATAATTAATAATAAATTTTGGAGAAGAAAAACGTATATGTTTTTTTTTTTTGAAGTATGTGCAAGAAAAAAAATACAGACCTAGCAAGAAATAGAAGTAACCAGAAAAAGAAAAACATTTTATGTTGCAACAACATTTTGAATAAAATATACTAGAGATACATGGATATCAGTCAAACATTATTTATATTAACAAAATTATATCGGTATATTGCCTATTATGCATGCATATGCACTGATGATAAGACCAACTCATAACAGTAGAGACACTAGTCAGAAGTTATTTATGAATATAAATGAGAGATGAAAATCAAGGAGACATATTGATAACTCCAGAATGTATAATCCAGTCGTAGATAATGCCACTAGGATGAGAATTAACACTAATTGAAGACTGAAGGTCTAGGCTGGTTCCATGACTTCCTCTCATCTTCCAACCAGTAAGGTCTCTACGTTAGAAGCACTTCAAAATCCAAAACGCTAGTTGCCTCATGCAATAAACCATAAAATCTGATCTGTCATGCTACAGAGACAACCCTAGGAACCATTTTCCTCTCAGATGACTTACACGTCACCATCTTCTGATATTGCAGCAGTGTGGTACTCCCCGCAAGCCACTTGCCTTATCTTCACAAGCTCAGGGGGTTCATCTAGGAACCTGGCATAAGCATTCAATATCCGAGCTCCCTGTAATCCTTCAGATGTAAAACCTCTGCCAAGCTGGCCATACTCATTGTAGCCTGGTTTATCAGAAGAGTAACATGTATCTAGTTAATACCTGGTTCAAGGTTTCGGAAGATATTTACTGGCTTTTCTCCCAAACATGGCTTAAATTTGACTTTCTCTATCTCTTTTACTTTTTAAATTTTTTAGGCATATAAACCCAAATTATGTGGAGCATGTTTCAGAATTTTCAGCTATAAGAAAATTTTATGAAAAAGCACAAATACAACATGTAACTCCGAAATGCAAACATGAGGTTTTAAATGTTGGTTGAATAAAAAAATCAATAACTTATTGGATGAACATGATCTAAGAGAGTGTGCAGTATGCCATCCTACAACATTCAGTGTTATCTAATAGAAGAACAGAAGAATAAAAATGAATGGTATACAAGTGATACCAAGCTGTATGATCAATTACCGGTACTTGGTAATGGACCATAAATATTGGTTCAATATGTACCAGTCCAAACAATATTTTTAAATCATGTGCCAAGATAATAGTGTTATAAGCTCATCAGTCATCAGTGTCAAATAATTACCCCAAGCTTGAAGCAAGCTATCCTCAGATAAGGCCACTACATGGACTGACCCACAGGAAACTTGACGTATAACCTACAGGTGAAAAAATTTACACATTGAATCAGAGTACAAGACATTGCATCACTATAGAAGTTAACAGAAACCAGAAAAGGATAGTAGTAAGGGAAATATAAGAACATCTGCTGCAACTTATACATAATTCAAGGATGAGTTTCCAAGTTCCAACAATATAATCTGTCACAAGTAATAAATCAATTAGACAGAAAAAAAAAGAGAAAAGAAAAAGTGAGGCCCCGATATGACAGCAAAGAGTTTGGACTCCACAAGAAGAACTAATAGGGAGCCTAAAGTATTTTTCATAACCATTTATGCACTAAAAGCAATGAGCAATTAATGTCATTATGGTCCAAGTGCAAATGCATCAGACAAACACAACAGAGAAGGCTAACATGACAACAGAAGGAAGAGTAGTAAAAAAATATGAAAATAATCAGGAAAAGAAAACCTTTGTGATGCACAATGAAAATATAAAAGTTAAAATATTATAATATAATTTTGGAGAAAATATAAAATAAAATATTAAAAAAATAATAACTTTGTTTTACAAATTTAATCAATGACCTAAAAGGGCATACATAGTTTACGAAATCCTTATTGTCAATACAAGCAGCTAATTAATATTCTAAAACTAAATCACTAATCATTTTAAAAAGATACCATTACTTAAACCATTAAAGAATCCATAATTATGTTGTAAAGTCAAGTTTATATAAGTATATCATTGTATAATAACTTCCGGTAAATGATTGGTAAACCAAGTTATAATCTCCATCACTCTCTATGCTTCACTTTTTATTTCTCTATCAACTAAAAGAACTAACTACTCAGAAGTCAGATCACAAAGGAAAAGCAGCTCCAAAAAGTGCACTTTGGATATAAGTACATAACTTTGTTCACCAATGTGACTAATGTTGAATCTCGTATTTTGATGATGAAACCAATTGATAATTATGTTTATGTTTAACTGCATTTTGAGTGATGCAGGTCTACTCGATCAGGATTAGACAATTAAGGCAGGAGGAATTGACGTTGCGCCGGAGGAGATCACGTTAGGATATTGGATGGCAGAAGGCTTCGGACGTCGGGCATCGGGCCAAGAGCGGAATTGCGCCAAGGATATCGGCGTTGCGGAGGTCAACCGCCGATTGGGCAACAAGCCGCAAGAGAGGACGATGCGCCGAAGAATCGGACAAAGCGCCAACTAATGACGTGCCGGGCAACAGAATGTCAATTCGCTTTATAATAATTGTCTAGATCGGAGTAGAGTTTTTTGTTTGTGTGTGCAGGATTAACTACGATAACGATGAAGACATAAAGCGAAACAAAGTGCTGGAGTCAAGCGCGAAGGATTCGTTGGGAGTTCGAGAGTTCGACGGAAGTCCGAAGGTTCGTCGGGAATGCTGCTGGAACTAGCCGAGAATGAGTAGGGAGCTTGCCGAAGGGTTTTTCGGAAGCTCGCCGGAAGGTTTGTTGGAAGTTCGCGGAGCTCACTGAGAAAGATCGGAGCTTACCGAAGAAGCTCGTTGGAACTCGCCAAGATCAAATCGTGAAGTCTAGGAGCTTGCCGGGAGTCCGCAGAATGGTTTCCGAGAGTTTATCGGAAGTCCGTCGGAAGTTCGCCGAAAGCTCGCCGGAAGAAGTCTTGACTTACGGACTTTGTAATAGCTTAGAAAATGTCTTTAAATTCGTAGTTAGCACGTTAATTAGGGTTAGGATTAGGTGTTAATCCTATAACCCAAGTAGGGGCCAATTGGGCCCGAGTTCGGACTGGTTTGGGCCAAGTTTGGAGCCTAACCAGTGAGCTGAATTGGCCTAGGCGGTGGCACCGCCTGGGCTAGGCGATGGCACCGCCTGGGCTAGGCGGTGACACCTCCTGGGCTGGGCGGCTGCACCGCCCAGCACCCGAGCGCTGGGCGGTGGCACCGCTTGGCTGGGCGGTGGCACCGCCAGCATCGGGAACATAAGAGAATTCAAATTTTTGGAGCCCAAATTTGAATCCTCTTGAGGCCTATAAATACCCCTCAAGTCTCAGCTGAGAAGACAACTTTTTGAGCAGCAAGTGTTTGAGAGAAAGGTCTTAGAAAAGTCCTAGCTAATCTTGTTTTCATTTTGCTAGTGTTCACCTCCTTCTTTCTTGCTAAAAATTTGTAAGAGAGTGAACCGCTTGTAAAGAGTTGTAAGAGGGGTATTTACCCTTCCCTTTCAAGAGATTTGCTAGTGGAAGGTGGGAGCCTCATCGAAGAGGGGCCTCGCAAGTGGATGTAGGTCATTTGACCGAACCACTTTAAAATCGACGTAATCTCCGGTTTGCGTTTATGTTTATGCATTTATCTTTCTGCAAACCTTTACTTTGCTAAGTTCACTGCCCTCATCTTATTACGTATGCTTTCAACGCAATTGAAACGGTTTCAAACGAAACATTATTTTTATCGTACGAAAGATTTTCTAAAACCGAAGTTTTAATCCGCTGCACTAATTCACCCCCCCCTCTTAGTGCCGCTCCGATCCTAACAAATAATTCATGTTTAATATGCATAGAGGACATAAAGAAAAAATGGCAGCATAATGATAATTGAGATTGAAAAAACATTGACAAAGAAAAACATAAAATCCCCAAGACAGTTCTTATCAGATGGGAATATGCTAATGTTCATATATTGAATACCGTGTTTGGATTAAAGGCTCCCCAATATAGGCGTGGATGGTTCGATCCCTGAAGACAAAAAAATGATGTTAACAATTGGAGTTACAGAAAAGAGCTGGCAAAATCCTATGGAAGAAAGCTACCTGATTTTGTCCCCACACCCAAAGCCTGCTTGTGGATATTGTGCCATCATTTTCCCGAGGTTCTGCAACAGCAGCTGTACAATGTGCTCCACAAGAGACAGATTTCACATATTCTGTCTGCAATGACTTAACCTTCTTGGGGTGCTTTCTACTCTCTTCAGTTCCATCTCCTAACTGACCAAAATCGTTTGCACCTTATATCAAACAAAATGGCTGGTTAGAATCCCTCAGTTTATATATTATCATAACCACAAAGGCCATCTTGGAAGTGATGCATATTTCTGAGATAAATATCCCAAAAGAAGATAATGAAATCATTGGAACTATTACTTGAAGCTGATCAAGTATTATAAAAAACAAGCTGATACATAAAAACACTTTCATTTTTTTTTCTGCAAGTTTATAATCCTTGGGTTACCACATCTGTCAAAAGTCAAAACAGTGCTCCAAAAATGGTCTATGTTCTGTATACGTGGCCTCATATGAGTTTATGCAAATTCATACTAAGATCTCATATTACCACCTCACATAGAACCCACGCAAACACATAATTCAGTATTCCTATGTAAACATAACATATATATACAAAAATTGATGTGGATAACATTATAATAAAAGAAGCAAGCAGATCTATTGCTTGCAGATCTGGTTTGTGTTTCCTTCTTATCACTATGATGTCCATCAAAATCATTACATTAAACTATAGTACATGCTCCATGATAATATAACATTAATCTTTTAGTTCTTTTACCAATCTCTTATAACTTAAATAGCTTCCTAAATGAATATAAATTTAATGGATTCCCTTTCAGATGCATGCAACCATACTGGATGCTATGATCATATAAATACAAACATGACATTGCAACATGAGTGTTGACATGGTTTTGGTATATGCTTTTACTTTTATTTTTTATTTTTTTAGAGTGGAGTTCAAGAGAGGGGATTAACATAGCTAGCAGTCGGTTTAAAGAAACAATATATGGAATTGGTTTACTGAACCAGCCTCCATGGTTTTGACACTTTCTGCTGTTTGTGGTTTCAGGACATGCAACAAGCAACAACAATCAACGAGGAAACAAGAGAACTGGTGGAGGCACAAGAGAAGACATGGGAAGAAAGAGGAATTCATTAAAACATATAGCAGGCATGAGATAAGTCTCCCCATTATCTTTTTCGTTTTCTCCCTTCATCTCATATTTCTCTTCCCCCTTCCCTTATCTTTTTTTAATTCAGCCGGCAGCCCCATGCCCACACAGAAATTTATAATATTTTGTTGACACATGTGATGCAGTGCACATATTCTTTATTCAAAGTTGATTAAATATTTCTTTGCTCGCACTTTATTGACATTAATACAAGTTATCATGTAAAAGAAGCAAAAGGCTTCTGACACTCTGAATTCAAGTTTCAGGAAAAAAATTTAATAATTTAAGTATCTAACTATGGTGGCCCTTGTTGAAAAATCATCACAAGTTATAAAAATAGTATCAGCCGAAGATCAAATAATAGACCTGCAAAAAAAAAACACTCACCCCATGTGAATAGAGACCCATCAGAGGCTACCGCTGCAGTGTGTTCCCTGCCACAAGCAATGTCCAACCATCTCAGATTATCTCCTCCAGCACACTTGAAGAGCTTGTGCGAAAGACTCTTTGGAATTCTCAAATGGCAATCTTTGCCCTTCCTGGCTGTCTGCCCATTGTGATTATAGCCCCAGATATATATCGCACTCTTGGTGGGGAGGTTGACCACTCGGACATCAGAAAGTATCCCATCAATATCCATTTTTTATGTGATGAACACCTAAATTTCAAAGTTGTTGGCAAAAGCACCTAAATTAAACCCAATCTAAATTCCATAGGAAGATCACAGTTTACAAGGAGAAAACATGCCAGATCTATTTCAAAAGCTTATCAGAAAAATCACATTAATCAAAACCAATCTAGACCATCCAAAGAAAAATCAAGGACTAAAGAGAAGAACATCTCAAATGTAATATCAAATAAAATGTACTAGCATAACCACTGAATCAAAACTAATTTAGATTATCCATGGTAGAAGCAGAAAACATCGCCAACGAATCTCAAAGAGCTTACCAGAAAAATCACCTGAATTGAAACCAATCTAGACTATCCACAGAAAGTTCAGAGATTACCAAGAGAAGACATTCAAAATCGACTCAATGCGCTTATCAGCATATTCACAAAAATATCAGAGATTACAAGGAGAAACCATTCCAAATCATTTTCCTGGTAAACTAACAAATCATTTTCTTGCTATATTCAAGATGATTCAAACAACTCCGTCCCCCAACCAAAATCAAGAAAGGAAGCTTGTCATGTTTACACAACATTCTACCTAAATCTAAAGTAGAATACATCAGCATCAACAACCATCAAAACAAACCAATGCATGCTACTAATTCCTGTTAGTGGTTAGTTATATTGTTAAGGCTAGCTCCACCAATCCCACGATCGCTTATCAGTAATGTACCTACTCCGATTCACGATGCATATTTCCAAGGCATATGTTTCAATCTGAGTAATCGAAAATGAACGGATAAGTTGAAGCATAAATGACGACATCATGTTTTCCTTTCCCGACAAATTTCATCGGAGAACGAAAAGCGCATTAAAGGGGGGTATTAATCCACCACATACGGGAAGAAGAAAAAAGTAGCTGAAAACCATGTCAATTGAAACAAATGCAATTCCAGACAAAGAACGGCCGGTGGGTCAACTTCAGATCGCCGGATAAAGAATTCGAAGGATTAGGAGGAACGGATGATTCTTACCGAGTGGAAGAAGGATCGAGAGAGGATGAGATTTCGGGGCAAGAGCAGCCTCAGATCGAAGGTGAATGCGATGGATCGATGGTCCGTCAAGAACGACAACGAGAGGGGTGGTTCCAAGATTTAGGGAAAGAGGACCTGAACCAGGCGACACGGAAGGTGGTCTCAAGGAAGATTCTGGTGGACACCGGAAAGCGAGGTCTTTTACACATCCGTCCTTGTACATTCTAAAATGTCATATGTGCCCGTAAGATTTAATATTACAGATATATTACTCAAGTATGAAATCATGTTGACAGTTTCTAAGTCAATTTAAATTAAGATCCTAATGCATATATATCATCATAAAATATATAATGAGAGGGATATATATATATATATATATATATATATATATATATGTCAAATTAAATACGAAACCGATGACTAAATACGTACGTTAGACAAAATAAATGAACGACCACCCAAACTCGTGGGGCCCACATCTCCGCTGAAGCCGTCGTCAGGCACGTCACGCACGGCACGCCATCTGTGCTAGCAGAATGATGGAGGCAAACAAGCATAAATTTACCATGTGAACCTCAATAACAAATAAGATAAGCGTACACCAATCATTTTAAGTAGGTCAATTAATAAGATAAGCGTGTAGCCCATGTCGAGGCAAATACACACAAAGACTGACAGTCAAACAACGAGACAAGTTTTCCCTTAACCAATGGTTCTTGAACTCTTCTTCTCACTGTCACGATTACGAAGAACACATCAGATCAGATGATCTCTGAATCATCATCGTCTTATTCATGTCATTCATCACTTATTGTCCTCAGCAGCTCAGCAAGATGAAACAAGATCGAAGAAAAGTGCACATGGAAGAAGGAAGACTCGCAAAAACTACATGATAATGCACGCATTTGGTGGGTCCTGCTCGAAGACGATCCTGATTTCTTGGCAGTACGAACCGCCGTAGACCGGCGGTGGATCGCTCCGCATCTTCCCGCAAGAGCAGCACCTGCAGCAGCAGCCATGGTGTGCCTCGGAGCAAGAACATCGGCAGAAGCAAGCCGGAAAAACCGGAAGGTAAACCAAGTCGGGCGGCTTGGACGATGGGGGTTTGGCATCGACGGGCGCATCTAACTTCGGCTTGGGATCTAGAGCAGTTGCCGGAGCGTCTGGCTGCTTTGTCGGTGGAGGGTTCTGGGGCGGAGGCGGCGGCGGGGGCTTTATCTGGATGTCCTTGATCACCTTGTAGGCCATGCAGCACAGCTTCTTGGAGAGGCAGTCCGGATCGAAGGGGCCCGATAGAGTGACTGTGCCGTTTTCCTCGTCGTAGGCGATGGATTGGATCCTCGCTCGATCTTGAAACAAGACATGCATCCAAGATCAAGAAGCTACCATTTCACGTACGATCCATGACATCTTAGAATTGCTACGTACGTACCCTGGAGTTTACATAGGGTTTTCTTGATCTTCTTGGAACAACGAGAGCATTCCAGGTCTACTTTCAGAATCAACGTGCAGGTCTGCATCAAACACATAGCCACATGATCGATAACGAGAAGAACGAAGACGATACCAAAACTGAAAACTAGTAGCAGAGGGGAACCGATCACCTTCTTTGCCATTTGCTCGAGTGGACAGAGTTCTGAAGCTGGAGAGAGTTGGCGCAGGGAGGAAGACGATGAGGAGGAAGGCAACAAGACTTGCTCTAAACGCATGCAGTGGATGGTTACTTAATGCATAGCGAAGAACAAACTTAGGGAATGGGCAAAAGGACAAGCCAGCCAGATCTCTCCTCAAATCCTGAAGCGTTTGGTTCAGGGAATCAGCTGATGACTTGATTCTTAGGCCACTCGAAGCATGATCTGTGCACTTTGCCTACTCCCTTTGAGATGTAGCACACCTCGCAATCACACTCGACGAGATAAAAGAAAAGGAGGAAACTGGAGGCCAACTGACGTACGTCTTGGAAGTATAAGATGTTTGGGTGTTAATTTTGCGTTGACCTGTTCAAGTCTTCCACGGTTGAGAAGAGTTGACGACCCTTCACATGCATGCATGTGAACTTCCTGACTTGGACGCACGACTGAAGCAATCCAGACTGGGAAATCAGGAGAGAGATTGTGTCATGCCAGATCTCAAGTTTATAACCAATTTAAGCATTTTAGATCATGAGATCTCAAGTTTCTTAAGTCAATGAATTAGTTTTCTAATGGATAGTATTAAATATTATAATGAAAAATTGGTCATTAGGTCGATGTAGAAGAATCGATCGAACCTGATCGACCATCTGAACCAGTTGTTGCAGGAACCTTTGAGTGAAGATGCCAACTTAGAATTTTCATATGGTAGCTAATCGTTGCATGAGACTTGGTAGGCATTTAACGAAGCTCCTCCGACGTTTAAATTAATGGAATGGAGAAAAGTTAGAAAGTAAGATAAAATGTTGACCGTACAGAGGGAGAAATGTTTATTTTTTGAGTTAATTTTATTTTAAATTATTATGAATAAAAGATATTCGGATGTGTTAGTGAGATATAATTATTAATATTATTAGTGCTAGATGAATACACAAACCATAAGTAAAAATTTATATCATCTAGACTTAACAAAATATATGATTTTTTAAGTCAATGATAATTAAAAATTCATATAATCGATCCTAAATAGTTAAAAATATGATATTATTATTATTGATTTAAATTATTATTATAATCATCGCTGATTTTTTATCTTTTTTGATATAAATGAATTATCATAAATAATGTGTTATTTTATTTAAATTATTAAGTTTCTTGTTTATGTAATATGAGTAATGAAATGATTAAAATTATTTTTTTAATAATGTAGACAAGTTAAATTTTTTTTATCAATTTATTAATTTATTTATTTCTTAATAAGTGATGTGATTTTTAGAAAGAAAATAGTTTAAATTTTATTTTTGTGTGTGATGCATAAGAAATAAATATTATAATTATATGAAAGTAATATAAAAATAAATAAAAAAATAAATTATTACTTATCTTTCGTGAGAACCTATCTTCACCTATATAAAGGAGCTCTCGTTCCTGTTAAGATCATGAAGGCACTAAAATGGAGGTGAATTAGTGCTATTAAAATAAAGTTTCAATTTGAAATTTTTGATTGATAAAACCCGTATCAGAAATGTGTTTAACTGAAAATATAAGTAAGGATAGTGAATAAGTAAATCAACAAGTAATGACAAGACAAAGCAAGAAGGATGCAAACCGATTTATAGTGGTTCGGTCATCCCAACCTATGTTCACTCTCGATTCCTCTTCCTTCGAGGCCATCGACTTTCACTACTGATCTTCTTTAAATGGGCGAAGATCAACTACCCTTGTTACAATCTTTCTCCTTTTCATAGGCTTATGAGAGAATCTTTACACCTCTCTTATCTTTTTAACAAGCTTAGAATAGAATCTTTACATCTCTCTTTTACACAAGACCTCATATCTCCTTAGTATAACCTCTACGCTCAAGGAAGAAGAGACTCAAATATTTTAAAGAGAATTTACAAACTTCAATTCTCAAGATTTCGTTATTCTATCTTCTTTTTCACCTCTTGCATTTTAAGTCCATGAGTTTTCAGGGTACTGGCGATACTACCACCAAACAAAGCCTAGGAATCTTAGCTCTATCGGTACCATCACTGGCCTGGGCGATGCATAGATCAAAAATTCAGAGATGGACATCGGTACCATCTTTAGCGGTACCATTGCTAGCTCATGTCTATACCTTGAGCCAAAATTCTCAAGGTATTGACATGTGTACTTAATGAAGTACAAGTTCGATGCCTTTGAAAAATTAAGAGAGTATAAGAATGAAGTGGAGAATCAGACTAGAAAGAGTATCCAAACTCTTCAATCAGATTGAGGATGTGAGTATTTAAATACAAATTTTACTCAATTCCTCAAGGACCATAAGATTCTATCCCAATGGATACCTCTTTATACATCTCAACTCAATGGTGTATCTGAAAAAAGGAATCGTACGTTGTTAGATATGGTATGGTGTATAATGAGTTTCGTTGACCTATCCATCTCATTCTGAGGATATGCCATAGAGATCATAACTTACCTTCTGAACAAAGTTGTAACTAAGTCGGTAGTGTCTACACCAAATATGGAAAGGGAAGAAGCCCGATATTAAAGTTGTTAAGATTTGGGGATACCCTGCCCACATTAAAAGATACAACCCCGATAAGTTGGAATCGAGGACGGAGTGATGCAAGTTCATGGGATACCCTAAGGAAACTTATGGATATTATTTCTATCATCTCGATGATCAAAACATCTTTGTAGCTAAGAGAGCGGTGTTTCTTGAGAAAAAACACATTCTTGGCCGAGATAGTGGGAGCATAATAGAGTTGAGAGAGGTTGGAGAACCAAGCTCGAGCACCACTTTACAACTCGAGTCTATTCATATACCTAACATACAAGTTCCAACTTTACGTAGATCCGATAGAGTATCTCATCCTCTTGAGAGATATGTAGGACATATCGAATGAGAGGATGTTGAGAATATTGATCCTCAGATCTACGAGGAGGCTATTATGAGTATAGACTTTAGGAAGTGACAAGAAGCAATAAATTCTGAGATAGATTCCATGTACTCCAATCGATAGATTATATATACTTCAATAAGCTTTGAAACCTAATTGATATGCCCGAGGGTATTGAACCCATCGGTTGCAAGTGAATCTTTAAGAAAAAGATCAAAGTAGATGAAAATATAGAGACTTATAAAGCAAGACTAGTGGCTAAGTGTTACCGTTAAAGGTAATATTTTGATTGTGATGAAACCTTCTCACCCATAACTATACTAAAATTTATTTGAATTCTATTAGCTATTGTAGCACACTATGATTATAAGATCTGGTAGATGGATGTGAAAACCACATTTCTCAATGGCAACTTCGAGGAGGAGGCATATATAATACAACCCGATGGATTTGTGTCCAAGGACTACTCAAATAAGGTATGTAGGTTGCTTAGATCCATTTATGGTCTAAAGTAAGCTTTTCAAAGTTGGAATATGAGATTTGATGAGACAATCAGATCTTATGGCTTCGTTAAGAACGAAGATGAGGCTTGTATGTACAGAAAGGTAAGTGAGAGAGCTATCACCTTCTTGGTATTATATGTAGATGACATCCTAATCATTGGGAATGATGTAGGAATGCTAACCACTGTAAAAACTTAGTTATATAGACACTTCTCTATAAAGGACTTAGGAGAAGCATCTTATATCTTGGGGATTCAGATCCATATAGATAGATCCAAGAGGATGCTTGGCTTATCCTAATCCAAGTCTGGCATGAAAAATTCAAAGAGATGTCTCACATTGATGAGACATGAGATATCGCTTTCTAGGAGTATGTTCTCAAAGACTCATGAAGAAAGGGCGAACATCGATATGATACCCTAAGTTTTAGCGATAGGGTCTATCATGTATGTCATGCTATGTACCAGACCTGATATAGAGCATGCTTTGAGTGTCACGAGTAGGTATTAGGCAGATCTAGGCTTGGAGCACTAGAAAGCAGTAAAGTGTATATTTAAATATTTGAGAAGGATTAAGGATTTTTTTATTAGTATATGAAGGTAGTAGCCTAAGGGTTGAAGGCTACATAGACTCGAGTTTTCAGTCTGATGTCGTTGATAGCAAGTCGAATTCGGGGTATGTGTACACCCTGATTGAAGGAACAATATGTTGGAAGAGTTCTAAGTAAGATACTACTATTAACTCGACCACGTAGGCGGAGTACATTTTTGCAGTGGAGGCAACAAAGGAGGGAGTCTGGATGAAGAAGTTCATCACATATCTATGGGTTGTGCTAGGTAGCGAGGAGCTAATTTTCTTATATTACGATAACAACGGGGGCAATTGTTCAAGCGAAGGAACCCAAGACTCATCAAAAATGTTCTGAGGAGGTTCTAGCTTATAAGAGAGATCATGACTCGAGGAGATGTAACAGTGGAAAGAGTTCCATTCGAAGATAATATTATAGATCCATTGTCAAAACCATTGTCTCATATTGTCTTTGAGTGTCACAAGGGTCTGATGGGGATCAGACACATAGGTGATTGACTTTAGGTAAAGTGAGAGATTGTTAGTCATATGTGTCCTGCAAGCTAATCACGTGAGTGATGATATGTGTGACTTGACACGCAATTTTTTTACTTATTTTGATATTTTATCACTTTATATTGACTATTGCATATATGCATGTATATATTGTGATGTCATAGGATATGTGCAATAGGAATCGGATTGTGATGATATTACAATAATGAGACCGATTCACTTTTAAATATAAATAATAAATAATCATAGTTATAGGTTACTCGAGAGGGATATTGAAATAACCGGACAGACTAGTGTATTGTATACTTGTCCATATGATATATGCAGTTGGTCTCATAGCTGCTCGTGTGAGGACACTAGGGATACAATACATGTGCTCATTAAGGAATGAGTTGACTGATTAATCCGCTTATAGAATGTTGGATGATTGATGATGCCTTATTGTCAAACAACGATTCCGTAGTCTCAATAGTGTATCTGCTCCTTAGACTTGAGACACTAAGGATGTCATGTATTAGTGCTCCACTCTTTGATTCCAAACTTATAGGTTTGGATGTCCCAGATCTAGTATAGTCAATCATCATGAGTGATAGTCAACCTTACGAGGGCTATTGAGTGTTTATAGAGGATCATCCACTTTCGGTGTTATGAAAGGAATATCCTATGTGTTCTTGCTCAGACAAATCCCTAATCATGGTAATTCTGATTGAGAGAGAAAGAGTTCTTTGGGAGAATCTGATTAGAGCGAGACTCGAGTAAAAACTGTATGGGTCTGACAGCACCATATCCGGTGTACGGTCTTTGGGATATTAGATGAATGAAGAACTATAAGTACATGGTAACCAAGGACAAATATGTCCAATTGATTGGATTCCCCTGTATCGTCTGGGGATTGTAACGTAGTGGCCTAGTATATCCGCAATCGATAAGTCGAGTAAATTATTATGGAGATAATAATTAACTGAGTTAAAAGGAGTTCTAACAAGTATGACTCATAGCTAACTTGATATTGGGCATAGAAGGTCACACATATATGGTATTAGAATGATTAATTTAATTTAATAATAGTTTTAATTTTTTAATTAGATATATTTTATTTTTAAAAAATTATGTGTAAATTTTTATGATTTAGTTAGTTTTAAATTTGAAATCATGAATCTAAATTAATTAATTTATAAAAAAGATTTGAGATTAATTATTATTTTATAATATTTTATTTTTTTTAAAAAAATAATAAAATATAATTTAATCAGATTTATCAAATTAAGGTTTGCTTTGAGTTCAAATGACAAGATATGACCAAGCACATGTGGTGTGGCAAAACCTAGCTCATGTGACCATGTATTGTTTGACCCATATGGCTAAATATAGCTTATTCTATGTGGTTAAGTATGGTTTAGCCAATGTGGTTAAGCATGATCAAGCCTGTATGATCAGGTAAAATCTAACCTATGTGACTAAGTATGATCCATACCCATATAGTTATGCATGACAGAATTAATATGGTCAAGCATAACTTAACTCACGTATTCAAGTACAACTCAACCCATATAATCAAACAATACTCAACTCATGTAGCTAGACACAACTTAACCCATGAGTCAAGCATGACCTAGTTCAATAGTAAAACTCAACCCAATTTGTGAGTATGGTTTAACCTGGCCCATATGGTCAAACAATGACTTACCTCACGTGTCCAAGTATAACCCAGCCCATATGGTCAAACAATACATAACTCATGTAGCTAGACACAACTTACCCACAAGTCAAGCATAACCTAGTTCAATAGTAAAGTTAAACCCAACTTGTGAGTAAGGCTCGACCTAGCTCATGAAATTAAGCTTGCACAGCTATTGACTAGTGCAAGACATATTGTTGTTTCTTTTTATAATCTATTATACCTTAATTCAAACATGTGTAACATATGTGACCCATATAAGACTTAGGTAAGTCGATTTGATTTGGGCTAGCAGAATGTAACATAGTCTAATTTTCTCTCCCTTTATTGTTTTTGTATTATTAGTTAACTAAATAAGACATGTTTAATCGATTTAAAGTGATTCTAGACCAACTTGACCTAACTGAAATTAAAGATCAATGAAAGATTAATAAACTTAAAAAATTATAATTAAATTATAATATTGATGTGATTATTATCATGTATAATATATGACTATATTAAATAGTTCACATTGGAAGTAATGAAAAAAGCTATGAGTCCATTATTATGGTATGCTATATATCAAGAATGATCATTTATAATTATTTATCATATTATTTTTTAGATACATGCATGAATATAAATTAATGATCATGGTTGACTATTTGTCCTTTCGAGCGTAAATAGGATAATTTCCTTCGAGGATTAATATGCTTTTAGGTATGACGATTAGATGATTTCTCTATTTGCTGTTGGGGAACATGCCCCGCTTGGGTGGGCAAGGGATATCATTCCATTCGTTGTTGAGAATATGATATAGATTTTCTTAATTTGTTGTTGAGAGAAATATATTTTATATAATATGCTTCTTCATTATTGAGAGAGTGCATCATGTATTGTATAAGTTATTTGACTGTTATTTATGTTAATGAGATGTGTTATATGTGATTGAGGCATGATTTGTTATAAGAATTATCATTACTTTTTTTGATACATGAGTTTCATAATAATTTGATATATTATCATTTCATATTAAATTATTAATATTTGTATATGTTTCACAAGTATTGAAGATTAATTTTATAATTTTTCAATAGTTCTTATCTACGTATGTGTGGTATATGATGTATTTTTATCCTATATTTATTTTAAGAGTAACTTCCTAATAAATCTGAATATTGGGTGGAGGAGACTTTTCATTAATGACTCTATTGAGAAATTATTATTATTTTTAGTTAAAAATATTTATTATTATAAAGATAGATATTATTTTTTAATTAAAAATATTTAGTATTATAAAAACAGATACTCAAATTCAAAGGTAAAAAAAAAAGTCTTCTATAGATTGTGAACTATGAAATTATAAGTTTTTTTTTATAGATATGAGAAGTGATAATTTAATATTATCAGAACCAGTATGAATAATTACATGATTCATCCGGTTATCGTTCGGTTCGGTTATGATTCATATGTATCGATTTGATATAGGTTATATTGAACGACGACGTGATGCTCTTAAGAAAAATTATAATATTCTTGATTAGTTTCATATCGAAAGTGAATAATACAATGATTTATAAACGTTTGGTAAATATATTATTGTTAACTTTAATTTTAATATTTTAACTAATGATGTGAATTCAACAGATCAGCTCCGTTCGAGTTGGACAATATATTGAGATACATGATGTTGTGATGAGACTTGATTTATTGTTATGTGACTAGTGGAAATTTGAGAACTTACAAGATTATTTGATGAGCGTGTTAATGAATTATATTTTAAATATGTTTTGTGATTAAGTATAATTTAATTTAATTCCATGTGGCTCGATCAAATTTTATTAAATTAATCTAAATATTTTGACTAATCTCATTAAATCAATCCAATTTTTCACTGAATATGATTTTAACATGATTAATATTATTTTTTTATTTATTGAGAATCTTTTATATTTTTTAGAAGATATTTTTTCCATGCAAAAAATAATAAATTGATGCGAAAATCCGAATATTTTATAAGGACGAGATTAATAGGATTAAATATTGAGAAAATTCATAATAATATTTTTCTGATGATTTCCTACCAATATTAATAAACAAAAAAGAAGAAGAAGAAAATGGTTTTAATAGAAATACAAAGTGAAAGTTATTCTTCAATATTAATTATTTTAAATATAATTTATTTCTTGAGATTATAAAACCATGACATTCTAACAAAACCTCGTCCCAAACCCTTCCCTCGCATTTCGCTATTCTGGTCTCCTCTGCGGGCCGTCCTCCTCCCCTCTGTTGCCATGTCTTCTCGGCTGGTCCGATCCCGCCTCCACGATCTTCTCGCGAGGCAGCGGAGCGGCCGCAGAGCCCTCGGCGTCTCCGCCACCCCTGTCAAGGAGTCCGTCGTCTCCTCCGATACCCTCCTCAACGAACAAACCCCTCCTCCTTCCTCCGGCTCGCGGTCGAGGAGCCTTCTCAAGTTCGGCGCGATCGCCGCTTTCACCGCCGCACTCGGAACCACCGCCTACGCTTCCTATGGTATATGCCGTTTCCTTCTCCTTTAGCCACCTGCGTTTACGTTTTTCTTTTTTGTGGGTTTTTTTCCCTGAATCATTGTTGAAACACTGTTACCTTTTGTTCTTTTTTGGGTTTTGAGGAAAGGATATATTTATCTTTAGCTAAATATTTAGTTTTTCTTGCGCGTACTTAATGGATCATGATACTGGTTATGTATTATATTAAATGATTTGATATACCATCATTGAGTCATTTCGTTCGTGCTTTCTTTTTCCCACTAAGTTTAAAATGGAGCATCGAATATCATATTCGTCGTAAAATGTTATGTTGAATGCTGATTGTTTGTTAATCATGTTCTCCTCATGAACCATTATATTTCTGTTTAAATTTGACTCATCAACTCTTCTACTAATATCATCATACATTGCCTTCGCGTGAGTAAATAAATAATTAGACAACAAGAACAGCTAATTTTCATTGAACTCTATTTCTGACAGAGGGTGCATGGTATTGACTTTTGATTAGAGATCAGGATTTCTTTCTTCTTTCTTGAAAACATGGACATGTAAGTATCTGATGTCCGATTTTTG
The DNA here is from genome assembly GCF_036884655.1 of Musa acuminata AAA Group. Lineage (NCBI taxonomy): Eukaryota > Viridiplantae > Streptophyta > Magnoliopsida > Zingiberales > Musaceae > Musa > Musa acuminata. The sequence continues at coordinate 20,592,210 of NC_088336.1, forward strand.
GTTGAAAGTGCTTCATGTTGCTAGTTAGATGATCACAAATTAACAGAGACAAGGCAAATGTTATTTTCTGTCTTCCTATTTAATGTTTAAAGGAAGTTTTTTTGTTCTTCTGCATAGTACTTGGTGTTAATAATTTTTTACTGTCTGCGCTTGGTAATTTTTCAATATTTTTATTGGCTATTCTATGTTATTTATTTTGCACGTCCTGAGCTCAGCATATACTCTAGATGAAGTGGAAGAGAAGGCAAATAAATTGCGGGCAATGACAAAAGGTCTAGTAGGAGATGACACATCTAGTTTCCAAGTAAGTATTATTTCCCCCATTAATATGATTAATAGTACATTGACAAGCTAAATAGCTCTATGTATCGAACATTTCAACTAGGATCCCTCTTTGACTGATAACCAACTTTTGGTAGCCATAGTGGAGATTTTCTTGATTTTCATCCTACAGATCTGAAAATTTCTTCTTTTGCTTTTGTTTACACGGTGGAAGATGATAAGGCTTGAGTATGTGTGGAGACCAAGTGGTGCATGTATGGTGCATAGATATTTCATCTTCCTGTTTTTGTATTGTTTTATTGTTAAATATATTTTAATAGCTTCATGACTTTTGAACTAAAATCTTGAAAGAACCTACGAATTTCTGTAGACAATTTTATGATCTATTGTTGTATTTCGTGAATTGATTTTTTAATTTAGGACCATTTCTTTTGTCTTACAGAAATATAACAATTTGGTCTATTCAACAGCAATGAAAGGTAAAGGCTCTGAAACATTCACTGAATAACCTTTAGTTTTCTTGTAAGTTCAATTTACAATTTAAAAGTTCCTTCTTCCAGTAGTGAAGATTTTTATGATATAAATTCATCCGATGGATTTGTTTGTTTACCTAAGATGGTTAAATTAATATTTTTCTAATCATTCCACCTTAAAAAGTAAATTAGAAACCTTGTAACTCTGTTGTAACTATGTACAGAAGTGACAACATTTTCTGCATTTCACACCAGCAAGAACAACACAAACAAGTAATACCCCAATAAGCCATAAGTTTCTGCAGCTCCCATGCAGTGAAAATTATTGTACAAGTTATTAATTACTGAAAGGGACCATCGACATATGGGCAGTGATTTGCACTGTCCAGGTTTTAGATAGTTGAGAACTTTGTTTGTATTAAGGAGAAGATGAACTAATTATGCTTGTAACTGCAAGGTGATGTGGTTTGCAATGGGATGTTCATTTTCTTTAAGTAAATCTCCATTTTGAAGTCACTGCTGAACTATAAAATTAAATTGAAATTGCATTTTAGTAATATGTCTAATTTAGTGAAACATGAAAAAATTATATTTGACATTTTTGTTACTTGGGTTCATATCATACCAATTGTATATCACTGCCCCTCACTGAATGTCCAAGAAGCCTATCAAGACAGGTGCCCCTAAAGTTAACATGGGTCTATAAGTTAATTAATACAATGCTTGTGATACAATAAATCAGTGCAAGTTCCTTTCAATATAAAGTCGGAGGAAGACCAAATCATTTACCTCAGTAATAGCAGTGATCAGGTTTTCAATATCTTGTTCTAAACTGTTGATGACACTGCAAATGGCAAGCAATAGGCCTTAGCTGCATGGAACACATTTGGCAATGGTGGTGGTTGACACACTTCTTTCTGTCAGGTGGCATAATCACTTGGGTAGGTCATAGCATATACCTTAGCTCGCCTGGACCTGTATTGTCCCATATAGCATTCTATATCACTTTGTATGCAATGTTCATTTGCTCTATCTAATAAGTTTTTCAAATACTTTAATAAGTACCTTGAATCTCATTCTTGCTTAGTCAATGATAATAGGCATACAATGTATGGTCATTAATGCTATGCGATCCTTGACCGTTGCACGTGTTTGTAATCTATTCGCTACTATTTTATATCTAGTTCCGATTCATGTTCTCTTACTGTTATTCTTTCTCCAAGTAGTTCCTCTGAAGGCTGTTGAGTTATACCTCGACCTTAGGAGGACAATTGAAGATCAAGTTCGGGTTTGTAAATACTTGTTCTTAGCAATTCATGTTGTATAGCAGCTTCATTCAGTTGCGATTATGTCTGTGTTTTGTTGTTAATTAGGGATTTACTGAACCATTATCAGAGAAGCTGCTTCCTGACTTGCATCCCCAAGAGCAACATGTTTTTACTCTTGTTCTAGACCTCAATGAGACTCTAGTATACTCTGACTGGAAGGTAACTTGTTTGCATATTTATGGATATGATATTTTTTGTTAGATGATATAAAAGTTACATCAATTGTGTATTAAAGTTTAAAAACCAAGAAAAAGATGTACCACCAATAGAGGTTATATTGGACTTTCTGTACAGGATAGCTGATTTTCAGACTCTGTTCATATTGATAAGCCTGCTTTTCCTCCAGCAAAATTGTTTCTGATAGTAACTTACATTGTAAGACAACCTGGTTAGCTAAACTATTATCAATAATTTATAAGCTATTCACACATTCATAAGATTTGTGTCAATCCTGACAAGGCTTGGTATATAAAAACACAATAAAATGAAAAAAAATAAAAAGAGGGATTCATTTTGAAGAATGTGCTATTACTTGGTGAAGAAAATGCTTCTTTTCTGCCTGGTGTTAACTGGGTCTATAACTTACATGGACTTATTTGAAACTCAGCTTGAACTTTATATAAAGTTTGCCTGGTAGCTGCAATTTGTATGTGACTTATTTAAGCTTTTTGCCATCAATCTTTTTGGAATTGAATTTTATAGCTTGTTAATTTACTAGATGAATTTGATTTCTATGCACAATAGTTGCCTTTGTCTCTTCTCTTCTGTTTCTTTTTTTCTTTCATTTCTTAGTGTCTGATGTTATTATGCGTTTCCTATTAAAAGCGTGACAGAGGCTGGAGAACATTTAAACGACCTGGAGTTGATGCTTTCTTGGAGCATCTCGCAAAGTTCTATGAAATTGTTGTGTACTCGGATCAACTGAGCATGGTAAATTAAACATAATCTATTTTTTGATAATTGAAAATTAGTATTACCCATGTTAATGGATTTTTTGGCAATATGGTTGCAGTATGTTGATCCTGTATTAGAAAGGTTGGATCAGAAAGGTTGCATTCGTTTTCGTCTGTCAAGAGCTGCAACAAAATATGTGAACGGAAAGCATTTTCGGGTATTGAGTTGTTTCCGTATCATTTGTCACCTTTACTGGCATGACTAAGCTATTTTAGAAACTATAATTGCCTAAATACTTTTTGAAATATAGGAAGAGGAGCTTGGATAAATGTTATCACTGATTAGAACTAAAGAAAATGTGTTTTAAATAGTTATGCTTAAAAGACTGGCTAAGTTTGAGGACAAAGTTAATATCTTTTATCCCAAGGGTGGCCAAGGATGATTTACTTAATAGTATGATGCAGTGAAAAAACAAAATCAAAAGCAATGAGTACCGATAATGTGACATAATAATACTTTGTGGTGGATGTTAAGTTTGCTCCATTGCAATTTCAGTGTGAAGGACACAGTTTATGGAGACTTCTTTGGTACATCTGGGTAAGAGTATGATACATAAAAACCTGCTCAGACCTTGTAAGAACCTCGTGGAAGAAGTTGCCCTTTTTTTCAATTGTAGATGCGAAGTTCAGATTTATGGTTAATATAATGGTGCACAAGGTCAGTGAAAAAATGGAGGCATTAAAGGAGCAGAAGGATGCTCCATGATTACAAACTCAGGGAGCCAGTGACCAACTCGTACTGGCTACAAAAAGCAAATCCTGCAAATGAGATGTGGGCAGTAGCTATTGTGGCAACTAGGAAGTTGGAAACCAGTAAAGATAGATTGGCATTGTTAATTTATCAGTGTCAGAGATGACTTACCTGCACTAGTTTGAAATATCTTAGGAGTACCTATCACGACTAAAAAATCAATTCCTGTAGATGAAATGTAGGTAGCGGCTACTGATGGATACCGGAGTGTTGGAAACCAGTAAAGACAGGCTTCTTGATATTGTAGTTTGTCTGTGTCAGAGACATTTTATCTTTTGTCGTTGTTAAACAATGCAATTGGTTTTTCAATTAGGATGCATAAAATACAAAATTTGTACTGTATGTTTCATTGCCTACTTATTCTTCACCTTCCATTTTGTTTTTTTTATCATTGGAATTTATGCAGGATTTATCGAAGCTGAATAGAGATCCTTCACGGATACTCTACATTAGTGGGCATGCTCTAGAATCTAGTCTTCAGCCTGAGAATTGTGTGCCAATTAAGCCCTGGAAGCTAGAAAATGATGATACTGCACTTTTGGATCTCATTCCTTTTCTTGAATGTAAGTTATGTACATAAGAGTATGCAGGTTGTTTTTCTTTTTCATCCTTGCTGCCTAGGCTTCAAGTTACTTAAAATCTGCATTTGTGACTTTTCAACTCAGATGTGGCTCTCCACAGTCCTACTGATATAAGATCTGTTTTAGCATCTTATCAAGGCCATGATATAGCTAGTGAATTTATCGAACGCTCCAAGGAACATCAGAGGTAAGTGGTGCATTTTATTTGCATTAGTTCTAGACAGTAGGCACTGTAATGTTGCCGTGGTTAGTCATAAAAGCAGGTTTGATATTTATCATACTTCAAATTTCATCTTTTCTTCAAATAATGTATATTGTTTAAATACCTAAAACCTCATTCAGGTACAAGATATATTTGATTAACTTCAAAATTTAGATTTAAAAGTGATGGTTTATCCCCAGCAAAGAGAAGCGCAGATTCCTATATGAACCTACTTATATTCCTGTCACTCAGAATCTCCATGTGGTGAGGTGCCATAACAAATACTTCTCACTTGTATGATGATGTAGTCATTGTAGTTGCAGCTGGTGCATGAGGCATCATCGAAGAGTGTCAGCGATTTGTAAGGTCTGATTTACACAGAACCAGGCCACCATGGCAAGTGTAGGTTGAGAACGGGCTATTGATGATTCTTAATTCTTGACTGGCCCTCTTTTTAGCTTTTATAGAACTTTTGTGTTGTAGAAGAGAAGACACATGGTGGTATATGATTGTCTCATAAGTTGTTTTCATTGTGGGGGCAAAAAAATCAATACATAATATGACTAGTTAAGTTTGGTGTTGGATATAAATCCTTTAGAATGCTATATTGCAAGAAACACTTGGTTTTGAAAACACCAATTATTTTGCAGCAGGATGCAAGAACAGAAGCAGCATCGTGGTTTCTGGAGGCGTTGAAGCTGGTATGCATTCGGAAAAAACACGGGCACTTGATCTTGTGCAACCTGTTGACGGAGCTGCTCCTGCTCTCTCTTTTGCTTTTCGTCAGTCTTTCTCGTCTTGGGAGCTTGCTTTGTACCGGTGATAAATGCCCAAATTAAATCAACTGTAATCAATTTCTAAATATGGTGATGGGGTGTTCGGCTTTCCATAAAGCCTGCGTGTGTTGGGTCACGCACAATTTTCTTTTATAGACGTAATTACCATAGAAAGTGCATGTATCTGGTGATTTGCTAATGGTAGCGGTTTCATATTGGTTATGATCTTTTTATCGTACCATGTAACGATGTTGCTGCACCAGCTGAGCTCAACCGTGCCTCTCTTGGTGGGCATGGACGTTGCTTTGCTTTCAACCGTGCCCCTCTTGGAGGATAATGTTGCTTTGCTCCAACTGTTGTCCTTAATTGAACTCAAATAGCTGAAATTTGACTCAGACATGATCAAATCAATCACAAACACAATATTCTGAGTAGAATAGAACCCAATATATTTCTTACGATTCTGTTTGGTGGCATTTTTGTCGTATTTATGGTCTATATATAATGGTTTTGTTAATGTTGTAAGGATCATATATAATGTTTTTGTTAATGTTATAAGTATAAAAATTATAATTATGTGATTGTTATACGAAAAAATTTTAATATTAAAATTGAGATCAAATAATCATATATTAATTTTATTAATGAGATCAAATAATTAATTTTAATTTGATATTTTGTTCTTAGAAAGTACTAGGATGGTAATTAAGAGGGTTTCTTTCATCAAATTATCATTTAAATTTTTTTTATTATAATTAGTTTTTTTATTGATTAATAATTATAATTAAAATTTAATCAAATTTATAATATATTTTATCTAATTAAATAAGATCAGATAATCTAACAAATGTTCGAGAAAGCTTTATATACCTGATATATATATATATATATATATATATATATATATATATATATATATATATATCAGGTAATCTAATTAATATTTTCAGGACACCTTTCTTTATTGATCAACATGTTTAGTCTTTTTAGGCACTGCCATCAGAAAAAGAAAAGATCATAGATATTAATTAGATAAAAGAGTCATGTGAGGCGAAGGTCATGAGCTATTGTGCCACGAAGCAGGAATGTACATTCCCCAGTTAATATACAAATTTTCCTATTAACAAACTCCAATAAAAGAAAATGAAAAATAACTACTTCCTTCCTATCGAAGAAATCCTCCACAAATATCCGTCCCTTCCTCTTCGCCGCATCCGCGATCGAGATGCACGAGACCGAGCAACACGACCTCTCCGACGACTCCGACTACGCCGCCGCCTCCCGGCATCACGTACTTATCCATCGTTCAGTCGGTCGATCGATCGACCGACCGATCCTTTTGTTTCCTCTGTTCGATCAGTTCTCGTTTGATCATTCCCTTCTTTTCACTTTCCCCTTGGAGTAGGCGCCGGGGGGCATAATGAGGACCGATTCGGGGAAGAGCACCGCGAGCGAGGCCGGAGGATCCGAGGTCCTGTACCTGAAGGACAACGTCGCTATCCACCCCACGCAGTACGCCTCCGAGCGCATCAGCGGCCGCCTGCGTCTCTACAAGCAGGGGTCCTCCTTGTTCTTGGTAATCTTTCTTCTTCTTCTTCTTCTTCTTCTTGGAATTGGGTCTTGTCCCGTTTCTCAATCGCTGTCTGTTTTGTTTTCTTGGTAGCGGCGTTCTCTCGTTCTTGTGATTAGAATTGGTTTTACATGAAAATTTTCTCGAATATTTTCTTGCATGTATGTTGTTACTTTTCTTGAGCTGTTTTTCTCATCTTTTGGCAGTCTTGGATACCCTATAAGCCAAGCACTGATGGGGCAGTTGATTCTTTAGGGCACGGATCAAGTTCGATTCCAGTGGAAAAGGGTATTTTAAAATATTGTTTCAATTGAAATATCGTCGGATGAAATTTGTTGTGTTTTCGTGTGCAGTTAGATAACTTATATTATCTTGTATACTGTCATACAGATAGGAATCTCTACACCATCAAATCGTTGCCAGTAAGTGATGTCCATTCCATTCGAAGGCACACTCCTGCCCTTAGCTGGCCATACATAATTGTGGTTCTTTCATCAGGTGAGCTTTTATAGAAAATTTGAACTCAGAACTGAAATGTTTTGTTTTATTTATCTGTTTCAACTCGTAAATCGAGCTAGTGTAGTGACAATTTTAAATATGAAACCAATATATGCATATGGATATCTAAGTTGACTGACTGCACATATGCAGGCCTCGCATATCCTCCTTTTTATTTCTACAATGGTGGGGTCCGAGAATTTCTTGCTACTTTGAAGCAGCATGTTTTTATTGTGAGGTTGGTTATTTGATTTTTCATCATTGTTTCCTGAACTTTTGTCTTCGTTGTTTTGCTTATGCTGGAGTTATTAATTTTATCTATAAGATTATAAGTAAAACAATTTCAATCACCTCTTAGAAGGCTTTTAAATTATTTACAATTTCATTGTTCTGATAATATTCGTAGGGTTTTGGCAACATTTTAGTTCTACCTTGTTGCGTTAAGGATGATCAAACTTGTGTGTATGTCAATGCATAGAACAGATGGTTGATTGACGTATTACACAGAGGAATAGGGCCACAAGTATCATATCATCCATCGAAAATAAAGATATTGTATCCTGTAAATTGACCATTATAAAAGTGAAGAATAAACAATTTCGAAAGAATATAATTTCTTCATCATATGACTTTTGTGCATACATTATAGTGCGCCATTGTCCTTAAACTGATTTGAATAATTCAACTTATGTTTGTAATACATTAGTGTTAAAAAGTTTGTTTATCTTATCATATCTATCAGTAGTGTACCAGACCTTTGTGCAGCATGTCATCCATGTGATTATTTATGTGATCCTGTTGATGTTACTTTATCTCCTATTTTGTTGTAAATTTGCCTTTCCAAAGATAATGGAAGTATTTAGGTACCGCTTCAACATGGCACAAAACTTTTTCCATTGTATTTATTTTATTAATATAGATGAAAAAAATAATGCATGAAGATAATCAAGATAAGGAAAAAAAAAGCAGAATGAACTCAGGCGAATTGTAGAACTATGATTTACACTATTCAACATGTCTATAAGCATTGTCAAAACAGTTATTGTCATTTGTTAATTTGTCTAGAAGCCTTGTGATATGTTGTAGTTGTTCACCATTTGTGAATACATAATTGAAAACGATCCACATGTCACTAAGGATTCGAGTTTTGTGCTGAGTTGCATGAAATCATGCCAATCTGTGTCTAAAATTGGAAATGATATATAATAATTCTTTTGCCAACCAATGATTACTTATACCATGCGTCAATGATTACTTATGCCATGCTGATGTCAATTATTTTATTCAACGACTAGGCCTAATTTTGGTCAGTTTTGTCCAGCAAAAATGGCCTTTGTTCTAAAGCTTTTATGTGCCAACAACATATCAAACTCCAATTTTATCAATGATATCGTAATATGTCTGAAGTATCTGACTAATATTGGTGGTTAACATGGATATGGCATATATATGTGGAATCATTTTGTAGCTTTTGTGCTTCAGAGTTTGCTGCTAAACATTTAATTAGTTGTCATAATTTGCAATATTGATATTACAATTAGGATTGGCTAGGGATGATATGATTGAGACTAATCCAATTTGGTTGATAGGATTAGGATCCATGAGAAAATAACATAAAAATTGTAAATTACAAAAGCTAATACAGAATAGCAAAACACGAGAAAAAAATAAAGATAGGGAAAGTAGACATTCGTTATGTTAAAAGTTTATAGAGTTCTTTTTACCTTCATAATTCATAAGGCATATATATTTTTAAATATATGAATTTGAAAAGAAAATTATATTAAAACGAAAAAAGAAAAAAAAATAATAAAAAATAACTATTATATGCATATCAACAGAACTTATAATAATCATATTGTAGAAAGTTACAATTTTAGGAAAGAACCACCATATATATCATAAAAAAGATTGTACAAATATTGACTTGGAATTTTAAAGATAATGAGAAGCCTATTATGGTCCCAATTCTAGAATCACTAGGCATGCTGTAAACAGTAACACAAAACATATAAAGAAAGAAGATTTTAGGTTTATTTTAAATCCTGAGACAAATTCATTCTTTTCAGTAGGTTCCTGTTTCCTTGTATGGTTGAGGGATACTCTTTAGAATCCTCCATCTTTAACTCCATCTTTAACTCTCTATAGTCTATACTCTTTTCTTTTTTAAAAGTTACATGATACTAGACATTATGAACAATGAATGTAGTTTCAACTCCTGAGACAAGTTCATTCTTTTCAATAGATTCCTGTTTCCTTGTATGGTTGAGGGTTACTCTTTAGATTCCTCCCTCTTTTACTCTCTATACTCTTTTTTTTTTAAATTTTCATGATACTAGACATTATAAACAATAAATGTAATGGTTGTAACGAAAAGCAAACAGTATTAGTAGTTTCTTATTTTAGTCAGTAATTCTTTTTTTTTAAGTTTTATTCCATCTTGTGTTCCCTCCGAGTCCTCCCCTCTTTCTTTTCTGAGGATGTTAATTGACTGAAATACAACTTGTCAACTCCATTTGATTTTGATTGATTCTAGCTGTTCCTTGCTGATTATTGACTGCAAGGATGAGAAATTGGCCAAGTCAGTTGCCTCTGATGATACTAATACAGTTCTGACTTTGTCATTTAGATATTGTCATACCACAAACTATTGCCTTTTGCTTTCTGTTTGTCACTGAGAACGATTCTTTTACTGTCTACTTGCAAAACAAACATTTGTATAGACATATTCCATGATAGATGAAAGCAGTCAATATATCTAATGGATTGTTTAAGAAAATGGACAAACATGAGAACACAGAACTACATGGCAGTGTCACAAGATCTTTATATATCCAGTATCGCTTGTTAGTTATGTATTTATGTGTATCCTGTAGCATTATGTTTATTGCTACTCCTTCTTTTTAATGTGTGCAACATGTGGATGAAAAAATAACTAATTAATTAGGCTTATGTTGGATTCTATAAGAATCTTGGATATTGTTGCTTGTCTAATGTTCAAATAGCAGTATCTTTGGATCACATGTCATGCTGAGCATGCCAACTGTCCTGACAAAAAATAAAGTAAAAGCGAACTGGATTTGCACATGCGTACTTCATATAGCATACAAGCAGCATTATGAAACATAAATGACAATATAGTTTTATGCCAATGAGCTACTGCTTGGCTAAGTTTCCTTATAATTTAGATGCTTTATTCAGGTCTGCGGATGATTCGAATGTTTTTCTTGTGAATGATTTTCAGGACCCCCTTCAGGTATGCTCTTCTCTTGAATTCTCCATAATGATCAGTATTGAAAAACACATTCTTTTATCAGTCAATATACCTATTTATTGTGTTTATCATCTTCAACAGCTGAGCTCAAAATGACTGAAACTTGCCACACCACAGCTTTATTTGTAAGATTTACCAATACTCAATTGATCCAGATTGTGATTGAGCAAGTCTGACTTGGAAATCCTTGCATTCTTAGGTGGGCTTAGTGGAAATGACCATATCCAAACCTATTATGGGCCATTCTAGTTGATCTTTGGCTGGTTTTGTCTAGCCTTGCTGTCTGACAAATTTTCCACCATATTAATTTTCATTATTCTCGGCTAGTTAGGTCGATATTGGTCCAATAATGCCCTGATCTTGACCGAATTTTAGTCAATCTCAACCAATTTCTTGGAGATCATGACCGATTTCATATCAATTAAATTTAATCTGATTTGGCCCATTCAAATGGATGTGGGTCATTAATACTATGATCAATCCCTAACCTGGTCTATATCTTACTTGTATCGCCAATATTCATTTAAGAATGCATTTCTTGTTGTTATGCTCTTGTAGTCAAGGAATGCCATTTTGTCTGGACCGGAATGTGTTAGTCGGTGTATATTGGTCCATGCATTAAATGCAAATCGTCTACTTCCGGATAGTGGCTGACAGGCCGTATAGGGCTCGGATAGGGCGGTAAGTCTTTTTTAATTTTTAACTCTAAAAGTAATTGGTCTAGATGTAATAACCCTAAAATTTGTTGCATACATTGTGCCCGTGCCTCTAGTGACCTCTCCCAATGCTGCCAGCAGCACAACCGTGATACTCCTTGCTGATCGTCTGCCTCTGTTGCCACTGCCTCCTTGATCTTCCTTTGTGACCTCTTCCCCCTCTTCACCTCTCATGTCATGCCACACGCCTGTGATACTCCTCGCCTCATCTTTACTTTCTTCCTTTGTTGCTGCATTTTAATCCTCCTCTATTGTTATCACCCATGGCTGCTCACTCGTCTTCTTTGCCGCCTTCTTCACTCCTCTTCTCTATGACCTCCTCCTCCCCTGCTCTTATTCTTTGCAACTGTCTCCTTCTTGGCCACTTCTCTACAAAATGGTTATATTGAAAGTTGTAAATTGTAATATTAGATGTATTGTAACATATTATTGTTCATAACAATGCACGCATCTGAAGTATGAGATATTTGCCTTTTAGTTTCATCATTTTTTCCATTATTCTACATAGCTTAAGTTATATAAATGCTTTGTGCTTGGTTCCAGTATGTTTAGAGAAACTATAGAGTTTAGAGTTAAATGGAATTTGTTGTATAATTAAATGAGTTGGAGCTGACTGCTCTCTTCTGGTTATTTGTGTTGATTATGTGGAGGAAAAAGTTTATGTTTTGCTATTCAATATCAAACCTTGACTTATAGGCTTAGGCACTGTGTATAGGCTTGCCCATTTGGATGAGTCTGTCACAATCACATGATGCAGTATTGCAGCTAACATTTTTTATCTGTAGAGTCAGTTTTCTATTGCACAAAGATCACCTTATTGTAATATTGGAATTCGTGTACTTGGTTTTGACAAAATGGTAACTTCCATATGGTCAGAACCTGTTTAACTCCTTTCACTTATTTGGAAAGATGCTGGATAACTGAAAGGAAATATGTTGGATTTATACTTTGCTTTGCTTTTGCAGTGAATGCCAATAATCTTGTTGGTATGTCTTGTACCTAAATATTGTTCCTTGTTACAGAGAACCCTGTCATCCCTGGAGCTGCCAAGGGTTGTGTCTGTTGCAAATAGAGCATCTCGACACAGATCAGACCTTTCCAGTTCTTCATTCGATGATTCAGAAAGACTAAATGGAGCCCCATATGATGAAACTGCGAGCACCTCTGAGTATTCTGCTCGGCAAAAAAAATTTCATGATCCTGCTCGAGATATCTCTATCCAAGTTTTGGAGAAATTTTCACTAGTTACTAAATTTGCCCGTGAGACAACCTCTCATCTGTTCCGTGAAAGTCATAATGATGGCCTTAATGCCTATGAGAAAAAGCAGCAAACTGATTATGGCTCTCTTAAGCCAATTAGTACATCTGATGACAAGAAAAAAGATTCCAATGTGATTCCAGTGGCCGCAGATCCTTTGGAGGTAAATAAATGCAGCTTGGTCTATCTTAATATTTCATATTTTGACAGATTCCATGCAAATTAATTGGTAGGTAGTTTTTAAGTATTCTGCTATTGGAAGCAATATTTATAGTTTTCTATTTGATAGTTTAATTATTGTGCAAAATCTTTGCATTGTTGTAGTTCATTTCATTACATGCCTTTTCATTTATATTAATGTTGTGGATGAAACTTAAGACAAAAATTCCATGTTGAGTATCCTCCAAGCTCTAGGAAAGCCTGGAAGACATTCTCAGTCTAGTTTAAGGAATGCAGAATAGCTTATTATTAGCTTTTATTGCTGCAGTTTTAGGTTACTGCCTATGGTATTTAAACTGAGCCTAATCCAAGGGTATGTATAACAAGGGGTCACCACTTCTGTGTTCTTTCTTTGTTGATCATGAGTTGGTCATGGTTAATGTACATGTCATGGTGTTTACGACTGGATTCCTCTTTGGAGAGATACTAAAACCATGGGACTATGCTGGAACCATCAGTGATTTAAAAAGCGCTAGGCGCCAAAAGGCGCCAAGGTCCAAAAACGTCCGAGGCACTAGGCGTTCGCCCAGGCGCTCGCCCGAGCGAAGCGAGGCGCTAAAATATTAAAATATATAATATAATTAAAAAATATAATTATTTAAAATTTTAAATAAAAATATGCTATTAAATTAAGAAAATCTAAGATACAAAATCACAATGTCACATTAACAAAAAGTTTCAAAATTCAAAACATTAAAATTTTACATCAAAGTCATTCATCATAATCAACATTATCGTCATTTTCACACAAATCATCTTTATTGAATTCGTCTTCTTCCTCTTGTTCTTCGATTCCTTCCTCTTCATCAAGATATGTTTCATTCTCTATGTCTTCAACAATAGCAGGAGCCGAGCTTGATGCTTTTGCACTCATTTTTCTCTTTGACATCTGTCTTGTATATGTTTGTAATTCTCCAGCACCTGAAGCTCTTGCCACGTCTCCCCACGTCAATCTATCATCTTCAAATACAAGCTCGTCTTCAGCATCTTGCAAGTTAGCACCCATTTCTCCTACTAACCACTCATTTGAATCATCAATATCTTGCAATGAGATTGAATCAAATTTATTTTTCAAATCATGACGAGTCTTCAAAGCTTGATTATACTTTATGTAAACAAGATCGTGCAATCGTTGATGTTCTAATCGATTTCTTCTCTTCGAGTGAATCTGTCATGTCATATAATTTAAAAATATATTAATACATATATCTAAATAAATAAATTAATTAAAATAAAAATATTTAGTAATACTTACATGCTCAAAGACACTCCAGTTTCGCTCACAACCCGAAGCACTACATGTCAAACTAAGTACTTTGACAGCAAATTTCTGTAAGTTCGGGGTGGAATTTCCAAATAGACTCCACCATTCAGCTGCAAAATTTATGTTATTATTAGCAATAACATAGTAACATAATATATATAAAATTAATTATATCAAATTATTAATACCTGGAGAGGTAGTTGTCCTGGATCGAACAACAATTGGAATTCCAAAAAGACCTTCAGCATTTTTATATAAAGATAATTCATGAATAATCTTATCTTGAACCTCAATGCTGGGAACTAATCTTGCAATACACTGATATAACCCACCCAAAACTTCTGCATCAAATCCAACAGATTTAATCTTATAAAAGAATTCAGGGTTCAAATAATATCCTGCTGCATATAAGGGACGATGAAGTTGACAATTCCATCTTTCGTCAATGATTGTAAAAATTTTCTCATATTTTTCTTCATTTTCATTAAAAGATCTTTTAATCGTCTCCTTTGCTCTATCCATAGCCTCATAAATATATCCCATTGCAGGCTTATTTTCATTATCCACCAACCGAAGAACTCGAACAAGAGGGCCCATTACCTTTAATATATAAACTACATGATTCCAAAAGGATGGCATTAAGATGATATCAGCAGCCCTCTTACCTTTTGCTTCTTTTGCCCATTTGCTTGTCACCCATTTCTCAGAGGTAAACATATTTCTCAGAGTATGTTTTTGACGATGCACGCTCTGTAATGTCAAGAATGAAGTAGCAAATCGGGTAACACCATGTCTCACTAATTCTTTATTCCCTGTAAATTCTCTCATCATATTCAAAGCTCCAATGTGATTATAAAGAAATCCAACAACAAAAATTGCCCTTTCTAAGGTTTTCTTGATTTCTAAAATCTTTCCAATATCTTCCAACATTAAATCAATACAATGTGCTGCACATGGAGTCCAATACAAGTGTTGTCTTTTTGATTCAAGCAATTTACCTGAGACAAAGGATAACAAAAATGATAAGACTTAAGAGTTTAACACACTTAATTGAAGATAAAATAATTAACAAAATCAAAAGATGAATATTACCAACTAAAACATAGTTGCTTCCATTGTCGGTTATGATTTGAACGATATTTTGTTCTCCAATTTCTTCCACGAAGTTGTCAAGTAAATCATATATCTTGTCTCCAGATTTTACAAAAGATGAAGCATCTATTGACTTCACAAACATAGTCCCTAAAGAACAATTAACCATAAAATTAATTATACTCCTGCGCCTCCTGTCAGTCCAAACATCTGACATAATAGAGCAACCATGTGTTGCCCATGATTCTTTATGACCCTTTAGTAAGTCATTTGTATAATTCAACTCGTTTTGCAGCAATGGAACTCGCATCTCATAATAACTTGGAGGTTTTAATCCTGCACCATATCTTCCAATAGCTTCAATCATATCCTTAAAACTGTCTAAACGAGTTGTACTAAGGGGAAGACCAGCCTGATAGAAGAAGCGAGCAATGTGCTGAATTGTTCTTCCTCTTATTTCTTTATCACAAGCATCACTTATATTTGTTTGTCTCAATTTTGAGCCTCCTACTTGCCCTTGTTGTTTCTGGGATCCTTGAAGCATATATAGATCCATCGGTCCTTTTCTACCTTTCTTAGTACTCATAACTTCTTTTCCCTTTTTGTCGTATACTCTTTTTTCACTTGGGTTAATACTCATAGAATAATCTTCTTCATCTCTGATATGTTCAACATTGTCTTCTGGTAAATTCCCATAAGATTCATTCTTTTGTGTCTTCTTTTCATTCATATAATTCAGCAACTCTTCTTTTACCTCAGGTGGACATTTTTTGCAAGCTGCTGCATTCTTGAAATTTCCTACTAGATGTTGTTTTGCACGAAAAATACCACCTCTGGTAGTCTTATCGCAGAATATGCAAGTCACTGCATTAGGATCTTTCGGATCCTTCAAATAATTATACTTCCATGCAGGATCTTTTTTTGATACCATTGGAGACTCTATTGAGTTGCTTTCTGCACTTGCCATTTATGTTGAAACCTAACAATAATTTCAAATAAATAAAAATTAATAACATTAAAATCAAAATAATATATAATTAATCTATTAACAAAAAAATAATCATTTCAAAATTCAAATAAACTTAATATTAAGAGTATACTAAGCCTGATGGAGAAACGAGGAAGCAGCAGCGGCGGCGGCAGCAGCGGCGGCAGCAGCGGCGGCGGCAGCAGCAGCGGCGGCAGCGGCAGCGGCGAGCGGCAGTGGGAAAGGGAGCGGAAGGCGCGAGTATCGGGAGGCCTCGAGGGAGGCGCGAGCAGCGGGAAGGCTCGCGGGAGGGCTCGCAGGAGGCGAGAGGGCTCGCGGGAGGCGCGAGCAGCGAGAGGGCTCGCGGGAGGCGCGAGCAGCGGGAAGGCTCGCGGGAGGGCTCGCAGGAGGCGTGAGCAGCGACAGCGGCGAGCAGCGGCAGCGGCAGCGAGCGACGAGATCGCGATCGGGATCGGGATCGGGATCGAGAGCGGCAGCAGGTTAGTGTTGGGTTAGGGTTAGGGTTAGGGTTGGGGTTATATCGGTTTAGTTGGTTCGATTGAACCAACTAACAACCGAACCAGGACCGAACCAGACCTAAAATTCTGGTTCGGTCGCCTTGGTTTACCCAGGCGCTCGCCCGAAGCGCCCAGCGCCTGGGCTCGGGCGAGCGCCCAGGCGGCGCCTGTTTGAAGCGCGCCGCCTTGGTCATTAGCGAGGCGCTCGGGCCTCGCCTCGCCTCGCCCGAGCGCCTAGGCGAGCGCCCGAGCTCCTTTTGCAATCACTGGGAACCATCATCTGGCTTATATTCAATTTCCCGTAGGTTGTGCACCAAAACAATTTTTTGCATTGACTTGATATCCCAGTGGAGTTCTCCTTGTTTTCTGTTGACTTCCTACAACAGGCACCCACAAAGGTGTCCATGCAGGATTTATAGGCTGCTATAGCAAGGTTAATCACTTTTAGCCATCTAATCAAAACTGCATCCTGGGAGTACACCTAGGCAAGGTCCTTGTACTTCCCAAGGCCTAGTAAGTATGGTGTTCCATGGCACGCTCTTTGTTGGATCTAGATGAGCTTTTCCCTTTGGTGAAAAGGTGGATGATGATTTTGGATATCTGATAAGATGCATCCTCAGGTTTATGAAGTATATAGCCTAAGAAGCACGGGCACGTGCTTTTGGTGGATGAGTACATGTCCGACACGTGTCAAACACACGGACACATGCGTCGGACACTCGTTTGCGACTTTGTATTCATGTGGCCCTCACGTGAGGGTCATATACTTCACAAGAAAAGAAATCTGGAGATTGTCGCAAGGAAACATATATCAATTATGTCTAGAGATTGCTAAATATTATTTGATGTCCTCAACCTTTATTTTGGATACTTATTTAGATGATTTTAATTATTTTAACTTGTATGCTGATATTTATTTGTTCAAATTACTGAGTTTATAAAATTTAAGTATAAATACTATAAAAACTTATGTTAATTGAATATATATATATATATATATATATATATATATATATATATATATATATATATATATATATATATATATAATACATGTGTCCTAATTTTTTTAAAAATGGCATGTCGTCATGTCTTTGTCCTCTGTCCGTATCCGTGCTTCTTAGTATATAGTATCTACTGCAGCTTCTTTGTCAGTTTTGTACTTCAATATGATTTTAACTTTTAACATTTTGGTTTCATGGCTGGTTTAGATCCAAATCATGCTCTTTTTCTTTTTTTTCTTTACTACAGTGTGGTAGCTGATTATTTTTAGTTTTCTTTCATGATTCATTTATCTCTTTGCAGTTTGAGAAGTTACCTCTAGTTTGGGGAAAACAAAGAATGCACCCCTTATGTCTTGAAGAGGTATGTTCTTCTAGTTTATTCTTCTGTCGGTCCCATTCTGGTGGTCTCTTTGCTGACTATTTGACAAGTTCCTTTCGGTTTCACTATACTTTTTATTGAAAATGGTATTGTTTGCAGAGCGTAAATTATTAAGCTGTTGTTTTTTTAGGCATATGTTTATAATGTGTATGTGAATTTTGTTCCAAGTTTGCCAAACAAACTTGGAGGATTGTTTTTATTTAATACATCAGTCCTCATTCCTTGTCTCTCAACTGTCATGTGAGCCTGTTTACTTTTAAATCTCTTTGAGCTTAAGGGCCATGTGGTAGAGAATGTTGAATATGGGAGAAATTAGCATAATCAATGTGTCATTTGGCTAGTGATTTGCATATGTTGTAACCTAGGGCTTGTTTAGGTTTTAGACTTTTAGTTGTGTCATGAAGTTTAGATTTGTGTAAAAGCATGACAGCATGCATGAGAGATATGTCGGTGTGACAATTTTTGAGGTTCCATCTAGTTTAGAGTCTTTAGACAACACTGAGGTCCAAGTGGCCTTTACATGCATGGTTGGTGCCCATTGGTGTTACACATTTGAACTTTATAACAAAAATAAACCTTCTAAGTTCCCCTCCAATCTCTCCTCTTTTCTTTTCTCTTATTTAAATTCTTTTCTTGATCTTTTTCTTCCATAAATATCTAGAAGGTAACCATCTTTCCTCAAAGTGAGGTGGCATTTAAACTTTTAAAGGAGGCTGAAGATGATCTATAGTCTATACCACGTAACATATAGTTATCACAATCCTCCATTGATGCTTAAAGTTAAAGGAGGTGATTTCAAGTAGATGATGATGTTGACAACGACTAAATTTAACAACTAATTTGTAAGGATTGAAATTAGTTTGCGAAGAACAACTCTCAAATTGCAAAATTGCAAGTAGGACAAGATTAAAGCAATTGTCTGTTTTGACATGTCAGATTAAAATCCAATGGTGATGCCAAGGTTTTCATTGGACTTCTATGTGAAAAAATGGGCAGATTTACTCCTTATATCCAGTGATTGAAAGAGGCGCTCGGGCGAGGCGAGGCGAGGCCCGAGCATCTCGCTAATGTCCCAGGCGGCACGCTTCAAACAGGCGTCGCCTGGGCGCTGGGCGCTTTGGGCGAGCGCCTGGGTAAACCAAGTGACCGAACCAGGATTTTAGGTTTGGTTCGGTTGTTAGTTGGTTCAATCGAACCAACTAAACCGATATAACCCTTACCCAACCCTAACCCGCTGCTGCTCTCGATCTCGCTGCTCGTCGCTGTCGCTGCTCGCGCCTCCCGCGAGCCCTCCCGCGAGCCTTCCCTCTGCTCGCGACTCCCGCTGCTCGCGCCTCCCGCAAGCCCTCCCAGCTGCTCGCGCCTCTCGCGAGCCCTCCCGCTGCTCACGCCTCTCGCGAGCCCTCCCGCGAGCCTTCCCTCTGCTTGTGACTCCCGCGAGACCTCCCGCTGCTTGCGCCTCCCGCGAGCCCTCCCGCTGCTCGCGCCTCCCGTTCCCTTTCCCTTTCCCGCCGCTGCCGCCGCTCGCCACTGCTTCCTGCCGCTCTTAGATTTTCTTAATTTAATAGCATATTTTTATTTAAAATTTTAAATAAATATATTTATTAATTATATTATATATTTTTATATTTTAGCGCCTCGCTTCGCTCGGGCGAGCGCCTAGCGCCTCGGGCGTTTTTGGACCTTGGCGCCTTTTGGCGCCTAGCACTTTTTAAATCACTGCTTATATCATATTCTTCTAGATCTATAGAAATAGGCAGGGTAGTTGAGGGAAAAAGAAGTTGAGTGCTGCTTCCACAATGTGGCCAACCCTACTAGAGCAAGAATACTTCTACAATTTATTCCACCATGCATGAACGACAATCCATCTAATCAAGCTAGCATTGTTGTGGTCAATGACTCAACAATTTCCACGAACAAGATTAGTAGCACAACCCAATCTTATCTTCCTCCATGGTCATTCAATCCCAAGAAGGGTCCTGTCAGGTCATGAGGTAGAAGACAACGATATTTATCCTACTGATAGACAATGCTTATTATAATTTTTATAGGTGAAATGAAGCCTCATGGATTGAAATACCAATCGATGATCTGCCATTTCTCTTGAAAGCTTTAGGGAAACTTGATTTCCAGAAGAAAGGGCTCAGCATCATAACTATGTGGAATTTGTTAAGAAGCCTAGACCAGTCATTTATTAAAAGTTAACCTTTTAGAAGAATCGTTATGTTTCTGTTTTTGATGGAGGATATCACTACATGTGGTGCTTTGGCCAAATGTGGTTATGGTATTACATTCAGGTGAAGCAATTCTAGGAAGAGAACCTCCTAAGTCCCAGTAATTATTAACTAGAAAAATCAAACTAGCTCGCAGATCTTATTGCATGAAAAAGAAAGAGATAACAAATTAAGAATGAGCCGTAATGGCTGTAAAGCTTGCCTATCCAAAAGAGTACTGGTGCCTGCATCCCCTCACTTAACTAAGATTCTGAATACTTTAGAACAAGGTTCGCCGTTTTTGGTACCCGACCTGTCTCGGTGATCTGGTGGACTGGTACGTACCAGTCAGTACCGATGTACTGACACATGGTACGCTGGTGCGTATGAGTGTTTTGATGAGGAAGGAAAAGAGGGAGAAGAGGAAGGAGCAGTGGAGGAATACAGGAAGGAGGAAGGAAGAAGAGAACGTGGTAGAGGAGGAAGAAAAAAAAAGGAAGAAGAAGAAGAAAGAAGAGGAGGAGAAGAAGCAACAGTGTTGAAGCAGCAGTGGTGAGGCAGTTGCACACGAGCCCTAAGTTTTTTTTTTCTTTTTTTTAATGCCGAGTTACATAGGGGCCCACCACTTTTCTGATTTTTTTTATTATTTTAATCGGACCACCTGAAATGGGGTGGTCTGTGTATCAGCTCATGCCCGGATGGATACATACTGGCTGTACCATACTGTTTCGGTCAGTACATCCATCCTTGCTTTAGAATAATTGGTCTAAGATTCCGAGTACTCTAGAATAATTGGTCAGATACATGACTTTTATGCTGAACTAGTCAAGTAAACATTTTATCTTTTCATATTGTTTCTAGCTAATATCTGTGGCTTTGGCTTAAACCAAAACTTGCACGTCCACCAAGACCATCTATGCAGTCCTAGACAGAAATGCAAGTTGTGGGGAAAACAAAGTTTGATCATAATAAACTAGGCAGATAAAAAAATTGGCCATAATGGGCCAAGATATGTCAAAACTGCATTTCTTAGCTTGGTATTAGCCACCCCAAGTTGGGGTATACGTGCACCATGATTGGGATTACCTAGCACAGATTATAGGCATGATTGAAACCTGTTAACTGCCAAAGCTCCATACTGATTATTTTCACAATGGGGAGTCCTCTTTCTACAGGTTCTAAATAGTTTTTCTTCAGGTGATGCCTGGAATCCCCTTTTCAGTATCCTGCTTGTGTTAAGGTTTGGAAATCCAGATATTTAGCCCACTTCCAAAACAAATTCTTGGAATTTGATATTTCAGAACATGCTTATCACTTGATTCCACTAAAGTGCTAATCCAGACTTGATGTGGTTCTCGAAGTTTGTATATCACATCGTTGTATATTTACAAACTAATTTGGGATATTACTTGTAACTTCTTATATGCTGGATGTAGTTGCAGTCTTTATTATTCTGTCACTAGGAAATACATTCTATGATGTAAATACTACATGGCGTTTGTCATGCGTAAGTTTTTTTGTTTTTGATTATTGCCCAAATTTGTATGGGTAATTTGTTTTAATACGTGTCATAGTATTTGCTATATGAGGTTCATTCTATTACTAATCTTTAGGTTCTTGTGGCAGTGGGCTGCTTTTTTGGATTCTGAAGGACGGATTCTTGATTCAAAAGCATTAAGAGAGAGAATATTTTATGGTGGAGTTGATCAGAATATACGAAAAGAGGTTTGTAAATGAGCTTCAACTTGAATACTGTAGCTGCTTATGAATTTCTGGGCATTGCATTTAGAATTGAAGTGCAGGTATGGAAATTCTTGCTGGGATACCATGAGTATGATTCAACATATGCTGAGAGAGAATATCTTACTTCAGTTAAGAAATCCGAGTATGAAGTTATAAAATCCCAGTGGCAGGTGCGCCATGCTGTTACCTACCTTATTGATGTTTAGTTTCTGAGGAAAATCTTTTCCCATAATTTGTTTTCCTTCATATCTATCCGGCAGATGTTTGTATGCTTCTTTGTTATCGAAATTTGTGCACATTATCCAATTCAATGATTCCTTTTCCTGGTCTTGCTGATTGCGGAATCAGACAGAGCATCCTTGGAAACTGAGGAGATACTACTGTTCCACTTAGAACTGCATCTGTTTCTTTATGGAAAACTTTATATTTAGAAATAATTTAATCCAAACTTTTGTAGTACTCTTTGTTTGTTGTTTATTTTGTTAACATTGAAATCCTTTATCCGACAGATAACAAGTAGCAACACTATTATCACTGGTCATTTATATAGATACAAGATAGCACTCTAGAAGAGAAACTGATCTGTAATTTCCATTGTCATTTCTGTCATTATATTGAATATGAAAGCTACGTTTTTACATTAGATACTTATAACATTTGGACTTATGTTATTGATTGATTATGATATTAAGAGATTTTTGCCTACATGGAAAATTATGCTCAGATAAATTATTCACTCTTGGGACCTAGGATTTTCTTCATTCAGGAATGGCTTGTGATACTAACAAATTACAATGAATTGCTGTCTGCATGGCATAGTTAAAGCTGTGTCTTCACTAACTTGCCAGCAGAAAAGGATAAAAAGAAAAATTGGAAGAAAGAGAATGAAAAAAAAAACTGAAAATCAGATTCCTTTTAGCTGTTGGTAACCCTCTAAAGAGGAAAAGTTCTCTGGTAGTAACTCAAACTTAAAAAATTGTCAATGCCCTTCAAATACATTCCATTCCATTCCCCTCCTTGGTTGTGTCATTAAATGGCCTAAGTTAATGGATTAAATCCTTAGCTCCAACAGGTTCTTTTAGTTACTTCAGTTGATTGGTTAAATAAAGGAACTAGTCTGATGGACTTTAAAAAGAAAAAAGATTTTAATGGGGGATCCTTGCAACCCTTTGTCCACAAACCTGTTTGTTACTAGCTGTTGAGATTTGAAACACCAGTCAGAGCATATGTATTGGGCAGTATTTCCGGTCTGACCACTTACTCGTATCGGAAGATAATCATGTATAGCTCAACACCAGTATATATCAGTTCATTTATATCTTTTAATTATTTAATTCAGTGATACCTGGCAGTATGCGTTTGGCTGCCCCCTATGCTGGTACCATAGTGGTCTGATAGGTTAGTAAAAATGTTATCGGAGCAATATTCAGATCCTTGCTAGGCATACTCATGTAATTTCCTTGGTGCCATGATTTATTCTTGTGAAGTTGACTAGCTGATAGTGTTTATTCGAACTGCATGAACAGCTTTATGGTTCTTTGTTTGACATTTTGTAGCTATTTCAGCTATATCTTATGTGCCCAAATCCAAATGCTAGGCATATTATATTTTCCAAAGATAATCTGAATGCCCAGGTAGGATAATAGGATATAGCTGGAAAATGCTAATACATTTTCTAAATCCGAATTTATTAAATTTACCAAATCTAGGATCCGAACTGTATCATTAATAATAATAGGAACTGAACATTATATTGTGGCAAGAGAAAGTTTGATTCATAGGGAGAAGTAGCTGCAGAAATTCAAACAACAATATCATTTGATTTGTCGATCCTCAAAAGAAAAAAAAAAAGGCAAAGTTCCATCATTGAGTGAAAAATGGGAAACTCATGGAAAGTTGCAATCCCCACCATGTAATAGTGCACCTATATGTCTATGTCGATGTTGTTTTTTTTGACTAGAAGACCGAGAGCTAACTATCGAGGCTTTGGGCTATCCGGACACACTTTGAGAAATTTACTATGGCAAGGGGGGATCTACCTTGGAGAGGGACGATCCAAAATGTCAAACAAAGAACCATAAAATGTCATTGCTAATAGGATATAGCTGCCCAAATTTAATATAGGATATAGCTGGAAAATGTATTAACGTTAAAAAAAAATTATTAGCATTTTCCAACTATTTCAGCTATATCCTACCTGCCCAAATTTAATATATCTGAATTTAACAAATTCGGATTTGGTAAATTTAATAAAATTTAATATAAGAAGGCAGATCCTCCCTCTCCATCCCATTCAATTTGGATCAGAGCTTCAAAAAGTGGTGCCAACGGGAGCTCTTATCTATTCCAATATCAAGAATCCGAATACCGCACCGTACTGATGTACCGATCAACTATCGGTATGATATGTACCGAGCTATACCGAGCATACTAACACATGGTACATTAAGGTATACTAATGTACCACCTATACCAGTCCTCTATTGTGCTAGTATGTATCATCCGTACCGAGCGGTATGGTACAGTATTGCAAACCATGCCCAACATCACTTTAATACCCTTCTTTCAAAAATGCATACTGTCTAAGCTAATTGATAGTTTTATTATGGATTGGTGCAACTCCTAAGGTTAGCATGCTGTACAGTTTACTGGTTCGAGTTACTTTAACAAGTGTATCCTAACTCCTAAGTGCTTGCTTCATAACTATAAGTAGGCTGGATTAATTTATGTATTCTGAACCATCAAGAATAATCTGGAATAACTATAAATTGTTTTTTTATTTCATAAAATTGCTGATGATTTTAATCTAGATTTAGACATAAACTAGCCAAATTTGGCAACATATGATATCATCTTGCATTTTGTCTGATAAATATTTTGTTGTGATGAAGCTTAGGTAGTTAGGTTATCTCTTTCTTATATAGAAGCAACATGATTGCATGTCTCATTGGAACATTACTAACTTGTTCAAGTTTTTTATATGGTTCTTACTGATTTATTTATAACTTTTTAGGACAATTTTATTTGTACATGTGCAGAGTATCTCAGCTGTGCAAGCTAAAAGATTTACAAAATTCAGGGAACGGAAAGGCCTTATTGATAAGGATGTGGTAAAAATAATGATCCATTCTGATGCTCAGCAAATACTTGAATTAGTTATACATAGAAGTTAGTGTATGTTCAGCTTTCTTATACTGATGAACTGTTATTGACATTGGCAAGGTGAGAACAGACAGATCTGTTGCTTACTACGAAGGGGATGACAATCCAAATGTAACAATTTTGCGTGATATACTATTGACTTACTCTTTCTACAATTTTGACCTGGGTTACTGTCAGGTAAAAGTAATACTGTTGTAATTTTTTAAATGCTAATGCTACAGTTACTTGATTCGAACAATTAATTCACATATAAAACTTTTTACTCTTTCAATGTCTTATATTATTAGCCGCATCTTTTCAGTTTGCATTGGGTATATGTTATTAAAACTGGTATATTTAATGTCCTACTGTTACATTTTTGGTAGATAGCTTTGTATTTGATACTAAAGGTCTATTGAGTTGCAAATATTTTAATTGCATTTTTTCTTAATTAAATGGCCATTATATATTTATTTGGAATGTACCTTCGCTTTTTGGTATCTATCCGTGCATATGGTGCAAATCAGTTCTGGCTATCTTATCTTTTTGTTGCTCTCTCTGTATTCCTATCCTTATTCCTTCCACAGGTTATTTGTACCTATCAAGGTTCAGTCATGGGACCCCTCAAAATTTTCAATGTGGTTTGGCCAATGAGTTCATGAGCCGTTGTTCCATAACATCTTGATTATCTTAACACATCATTTTGTTCATCTATATTATACAATAAACCAAGGTTCTAAATTTCGAATGGTATCGCTCGTACCGGCTAGTACGTATCGGTCTGCCAGCAGACTGATATGCGAATTGCTCGCTACTGGGCGAAACGCTTGATATAACCCTGTATCAGACAATACGGGGTTGTATCGAGCGGTAACGGTTGAAATTTCAATCGTTATCGCCCAAAATAGGTCGGTAACGGTTGATTTTGACCGTGACCACCCGTTATCGGGCGGTATCAGCCTGGCTGCGACGAGGGAAGAAGAAGCGTCGAGGGAGAAGGAAGAAGAAAGAGAGAGTGTTCGAAGAAGAGGGAGAATCATGAGAACCTCGATGCGTCCCCTATCCGATGCCTCCCTCCCTCGATGATCCCGATCCAGGAGGTAATGGCTAGGTGGCAGCTAGAGCAACGGAAGAGGCGATCTCCTTCATCGCCTCGTCTGCACAATTTTGTCCATATGTGGTTCAAATCTGGTTCAAATCCATTTAAGCACAATGGTGTGCTAAGGTGTTTGCATAAAAAGTTATATGACGGAAGAAATTATATTCTTTTCAAAAACATGTGTTTGTCCTTTTACTATGGTCAATTTTCAAAAACAAAATTTTAGTTTGGCAAGGAGAATGTCCATGACAATCCTAACTATTAAGAAAATTAGCATCTAGGTGGTGGAAAAAATAAAGAAGGAATGTGTTTGTACTTTGATTAGCAAATGAGAGAACAGATGACAGCAGTAGTTGAAGGAAAGGTTTTAAATACTGCTTGACTGTTGGTATAGGTCAGACTGTATAGGTCTGATAGCTAGTAAACGGGATGCAGGCTGAGCAATTTTATCCAATCTTGTCTGATATATGCTGTAGTGTCCTATAAGCTCACCTACTGATTTTATCAGTGACAAACCTGACTATGAAGAAAATTAGCATCTAGGTGTGCGACAAAAATTAAGGAAGAAATGTGTGCTATATTGTGTGTACATGTATTTTGATTAGTAAATAAGAGAAAAAGTTGAGGTGACAAGAGTAGTTGAAAGCAATATTTAAATACCGACCATTATACCGCCCATAATGGTTGGTACAGGTCATACTTTATAGGTTGCGAACTAAACAAGAGGTGGACTGAGCGATTATATCTGATTTTGTTGTCTGGCTTATGCTGTATCATTCTATAATCTCATTATTTATGGGAGAGTAAGCTTACAACCTGACATAAGTACCAATAATTTTTTTATCTTTTTAGTAGCTGTTTGTACTTTTTTCCTTTTTATTTTTTGTTTTATTTTTTATTTTCTTTCTCTCTTTCTCTCCCACACACTCTTTCTTTTTCTCTCTCATGTGCTCTTCTTTCTCCCCTCCTCTGCCTCCACCTCCCTACTCTTTCATCATTGCTTCATTTGGATCACCAGCTCCTCCGCCTCCTCCCCTGCCTCCTTTCCTCTTCTCTCTCCTTGCTTTTCTCTCTCACTTTCATTCTTGTCTGGAAGGTACCGACCCATGCCGAGTGTTGTACATGGATCCTTATGTATCGGTCTGACCATCAATTGGCATTAGTATTAAACCTAGATTTTAAACCCTGGTTGCAAGTTTCCTTGATACAAGCAAATTCATCTACTTCATTTAAATCACCTTTTGTTTTCTTACTAAATATAATGATGGTTCTATAAGATGCAATTTTATGTTCTGTTGAGGCAGCATATGGCGAAGGGCAACTATAGATTTTAACAATATTTTAAAGTTCCTCCCATTCTCTAGCTGTCACTGTATTTTTATGAACTTGTGCTTAAGGATATATTATCCCCTGGTACAATCGGAAAATGTGTACTTATATTTTGTTGAATGTGGTGTATGTATGAAACATCTATGTGATTTTTTATTTATGTTTATTCTAGATATGCTTATTTTCTTGCTTGATTCCTTTTATTTGTTGCCCCTAGTTGATTGAAAGCTGTCAATTTGTAGATTCTTTACTTTTATGTGTCCATTTTTCTAACTGGAGAATCTTTATTGTGTGCTGGCTTATAGGGGATGAGTGATTTTTTGTCACCAATATTATATGTTATGAAGGATGAGGCGGAGTCCTTTTGGTGTTTCGTAGCACTGATGGAGCGTCTCGGGCCCAATTTTAACCGTGATCAGAGTGGCATGCATTCCCAACTCTTCGCATTGTCTAAGGTATTTGATTTGACTTCAATAATGGCATAGGCTACTGACTGTTTCATACTCTTATCATTTTAAATAATGCCTGTAAATTGATTCTTATTTTAGTATTTGAAGATGTTTGGACTTTTGACTCTGAAATTTAAATTCAATACTGGTCCATGAGATCATCATATTCTGATCGTACTTAGGTCACTCCCTGCTGTGTGTTTGTGATGAGCTCGGTGGTTGCTGTTATGTTGTTCATTTTACCAAGGACTAATCATGTGTATTGGTATGCACCATGCAGTACACATGGTATGTACCAGCAATGCAGTCTCTGTTGGTACCATTTGTCTGGCTTTTGTGTTTGTGTTCTTAAAATGCTTAACAGCAACTTGCATTAGATTTTGTTCTCTAGTGGACCCTAACGGTTAGTTGAGTTTCAGAAAATTAATTAATGCACATCTTTGTACTTGTTGGTTTCAGGCTTTCAGTGGAGCTTACTTAGGCTCTCAGCTAAACTAAGTAGCTCTCTTGATTTGGTTTTCTTTTGGATGATTCTTTTGTGGACATTTTTTGTTTTCTATCATTATCTTGTAATGTGGTTTGGACTCATTGAGATGTTATTTGTTGTTGACATGATGCCGTCAGATATTTGAAGGGCTGCCATGATTGTCCACTCAAAACAGTGGGTGTGAAGAGAGGAAATTAGTAATCTGGGATGCTTTGATTCTAGTATTTTTTGTGAATCTTGGCATCCTGGATTGCAAAACTGCTTGAACCATTACTAGTGGTATTTATTGGTCCAGCATAACTCAGTTAAAATCAAGTCATGTTTGTCTAGTAATTTAATATATATCGAGTTTCAAAAAATCCATACAATCCCACCAAGTAAACCTAAAACTACATAGATTTGATGAGGGCGATTAGAGGGCCTATTGGCACCGATATAGGAATTACAATTTTGTATAATATTTTCCAGTAGTCTTATGTTATGATGTCATAAACCATTCCATTGTTTAATTAACCAAGCACACTAAAAATAGTACATGTGTTTGAAGCCAATACCTTTAAAGATAGGTTGTAACTATCACCCAGTTAGTCTCATGGCTTTTTAGTAGGCTTTTCTTGTTCATATCTTTTGCACAGACTTTAAGATGCATCTGGTTGAAGTTAGCATAAAACCTAACTTTGAGAACCTTAATGGATTGGGAGTTGATCTCAAATTCTGGCTGCACACAAGCAGTTCAATTGCAAGTTATATACATTGATAGTATTGTGTGATGTTTTTGGGCCCATTGTTCTATTGTGATTTATAAATTAAAATGTTAAGCAGTTAGGAATGATGCATGCAAAAGGTTAGTGTCACTGAGATGAATAAGAAATATTTACATTTGCAAACAATTATGGATGGATATGAGTGTGTTTACAATGAGATAATCATTTAAGGTTGTATGGATGTGTCAGAGAACCTCTGGCTGCACTTTTATATGCAGCGCATGGTGAGTAAATTAGTCGCGGTGGTGCAAGGAAGATAGATAAAAGGAACTTCAAGGAAACATAAAATGATTGGTAGCTCTTACTTTTCCTTGTAATCTTGCTCTTAGTTTAGCTCAATGGCGTAAAAAGATACATGTAGTGGGCCCCAGGGATTCAAGACCTAGGGGTTATTGTTGTTATATGTATTTATGCAAGCTACATGTTGTGCCCATGTGCAGAAGTTGTAGGATATAAGATATAGTATATTAATATAAATTAAGTTTGTCAAATTTAAATTAGTGTATAAGTAATGTAAAATTTAAAGATGCTGTTCTCTTGCAAGCTGAAATAGAAACCTTACATTGTCCTTGGTATGTACTATATGGCTATGGTACATCCTGGTAAGTGCCATGCGTGCTTCTCATGCCAGTGGCCTACCTGCATATTATGTGATAATTTAATCCTCGACTGTATCTTGGGTAAGCTTCAGTGTTTTGCTAAATTTATTATCATATCCACATCATTCTAGAATACTTCCTGTTGGTACTTAGTTGATTGGTGCAGCATCTCAGACCCCTGTCTTCAGATGGTTTGGGTGGGTTTTGGATTGGCCAAATGTTATTTGATGATGAGTGAATTTTTCTTTTCACCTATTTTGCATCAATACTTGCAGTTTCTCCCTTTTCTCTCGTCTTTTATCCCAGAGATATTATATACATCATTTGCTTAATTCAAGATCCTTCTGCACCTTTACAGACTTATTTTACCTTGGAAAAAAATTATTATAATATGAAACTTAACATACTTCTGTTCTGATGAATCATGTTTTTGGCCTTTTTCAGCTGGTGGAAATTCTAGACAGCCCTTTGCATAACTACTTTAAGCAGACAGATTGTTTGAATTACTTCTTTTGTTTCCGCTGGATTCTTATACAGTTCAAAAGGTAATTTTTTTATGTACAATTTAAGTGTAATGCTTAATATCAATGCAACTTCCTGATGGAGTGTGGTAGTTCTTATGCATGATACCTTTATGTTTTGTTGCATAAACCATTGCCCAATTTAATGCATCACTTTTCAGTTCACTTCTTTCCTTCCTTTGGAGCTTTTTATTTTTTTAAGATTTTGCTGGTTTTAGTAACTTTTTATGGGACTTCTGAGAATGGAGTCAAATTGTAACCAATGCTCTGCTGAAAGGGTCACATATGGATCTTCATCTTGTCACGGTCTTAGCTGGAATTGCCTAAGGCGTGAGGCACCCTTGCGGCCAAGACGCGAACTTAGCTTGCGTTGTCTAAGTCGCGCTTCGCCCTTGCGATATTGCTCCGCAAAGATCAGCCCACTTGCAACCTCTCGTAGGTCCCGAAGGACCTGTAAAAGAGAAAGTTGATTAGTTCGAAAGAACGAGCGACGGACAAGTCTCGACGTCTTGCGAAAAGTGGAAGCTTTACAAGCAATTCAGCGAGCACCTTGCGTGCACAAGAGAAAAGAGGGAGCGGGGGAAAACAAGAACTTTAGAGGGTTGAACGAACAGCTGCAAGTCCACAAACAGTTGCTCACCGGGTGCCGGGCGCGACAAGTTTCCGTCAAGGTAACGTGCGAACTTACGAAAGGTTGTTCAACGCCCGACACTACACCGAAGCCCCATCCAGCCCTGTGCCACCCGGGGGGTTCAAAGGGGTTGAGATGGCTGACATTTTGGCGAGCGGAGGCGGGCTGCAGAAAACAGCCCACGGCACACGAAAACGGAGTTGTTTTGGGGCTGTTTTGCTCGGTTCGGTGAACGGTCGGTTTGTAGCATTGCAACTTGTTCGAACTTACATTTTTACAAGCAAAATGACTCAAAACCAAGGCAAAACAGGCTGTCAAGTAGCTGTACATGTAAATGAGAGCGATGAACGGTTCGTTGAACGGAGTTTTTGCAGGTGCGCGACGACCGTTCGTGACAATCTGGCAAAACATTTTCAACTGCTTATTGATGAGATGTTTGGTAAGTTTTTTGCCCATCACAGTAATTGATTGAAGAAAATAAACTCAAAACAAAAACTTAAGCATGACTGAATTTAGTCAAATTATTCACTGAGTTAAGTTTCAGTCAAGCTGGACCAAACAAACGCTTGAAATATTTTAGTTTTACATAGGTTTTGAAATACATAATGCATCTATACGATAGAACAGAAGAAAGTGTTGTAATTTTCTGCACAGACAATGTCCATTTGAGCAGTATTTGGTATCTTTTGCCAGAGAGTTAACGGTGAGCTTCCTTGCTGTTTTTATTGTATCAGCTGCTCAGTTCACCTCAGTCACAAGACAAGGCTATTTGTCCCTTGGTATTTATAATGTAAACTACAAAGAACTTGTCATTTGCAGACAACTTCCATCTTGTTAAATCTTTGTTTGAGAGGCTTGGAAGTTGAAATCTGAGTACTAAAATATGATGAGTTAACTTCTTGGAGCTGAAAATTATTACTAATGCTGAGTTAAATTCTTGGAGCTGAAAATTACTTCACATAGTTCAGCATCTTCCGATGTGCCTTTTTTTGTTAGATTTGTTGTTTGGAGTGTGAGCTGTACCAAATTTTGTTATTGTCTAGGGGAAGCTGAAGCTTGAGCACATTATATATCAGAAGAGGACAGTTCTTTTTAATGTTTTCTTGGTTTTAGGAAATGGCTTAACATACCTACACTTTGTGTCGCACTTTCCTTTTGTTCCTTATTGTGGTTTGCTTAATATATACCCATGCAAAATTTTAAACTGGAAGTGTAGTCATGAATTTCTCAAGTTTAGAGGGTAATCTGATATTTGCAACTTTAAAGTTATGTGCATGATACTTTTGATTATGCAACGAAGGACATGATTTTTGTTTAATCAATTTAAGCTGTATTTTCCTTATTGTGGTTTGCTTAGTTTATGAATTTATTTGGAAAAGATGGTGCTCAAGTTTTTTGTCTCAACTTTTATGTGATACCTATTGAAAATGTATGATATTGTTTGAGTCCACCTATTTGTTGGTTTTCAACTGTAGGGAATTTGAATACGATCAGGTTATGCATTTGTGGGAGGTCTTGTGGACACACTATTTGTCAGAGCACCTCCACTTGTACATGTGTGTTGCGATTCTGAAAAGTCACCGAAAGAAAATTATGGGCGAACAGATGGACTTTGATACCCTCTTGAAATTTATTAATGAACTAAGTGGCAATATTGATCTTGATTGGACTATAAGGGAGGCAGAGGCTTTATGCATCTGTGCTGGAGAGAATGGAGCTGCTTGCATTCCACCAGGGACTCCCCCATCCTTGCCTATTGAGCCAGACATGGGACTTTACCCCCAGGAAGACGAAGTTCTGTAGAACATCTTGCTCCCCAACGAATTAAACACAACTCATATTGCTTTAATTGATAATTCCGGTTGTCCCATATGTTGAGATGCTTTTAGCACGGAACAAAACACAATGTAAATGAATATCTTTGGAATTCATGCTTCATTATATTGTTGGCCTCTTAAAGTGAGTGTTGATTCATCGTGTTTCCTAAGCATCTTGGCAACTTTCTAGTGTAAATATTTTGATGGAAGTCGTCATTTTCTCTTGTACCCTTCCTTGTATCGCCTTGCAATGATTTGTGATTGATCAGAAGTTGTTCCTGACATAGGTATATGGTGTATATTCTTCGTGCACTAATTTGTGATTTATATTCTTACATATCCTCTTTTGAGCTTTGGAAAGATTTCATAAGATTATTTTTAAATCTAATTATATATTTTAATACATTTTCTCTGAGTTTTATGAAAAAGTATATATTTTTCTCATTTTCTATACCAAAGTCGAGAAGTAGTCTACAAGCCAGACAATACAAAAAAAAAAAGAGGGAAAGATATTTGGAACAGTTCCTGTAAAAGGATATTATATATATATGAGAGTAAAAAAAAAAAAATCATCTAACCAACCTATTTTCTCAAGCATCATTAACTGGTAAAATAAAACATTTTTCATTTTGTCTTTTATATATACTTGTTCTACTTATTATCAAATGCGGAATGAGACGAGCTTTGGTAGCCTTCGAAGACCTGGTAAAGCAAATCCAGCCGCCACTCGCATCATGCATGTTTTCCACTCCACTTTATCTGATATGAATTGATGTTGACCAGCACAGAAGCGTCAACCGTAGACTTCGTATATTATTATTATTATATCTATATATAAGAATAATAAATGTGTATATATATATTTCCAAATAATCCATTTATCAAGGATGGAGTATATTTTTTTTGTGAGCTGCGTCCTGCGATGCGCTTCAGGGGAACTTGCGACCTGAGTGTGCGGTATGGAAAGTTTTGCTCTCCTCATTTATTTTTATCGACTAAAAAAATATCCAACTCAACAAATACATAAAAAAACACAATCAATTAAACGGTCAAAACCGGCGAAAGAATCAGCCCTTCCGACCACTCTTCCCTCGCCACCCGCCCTGACGACGACCTCTCTCTCTCTCTCGCTCTCAACCCGAAAGGCCATCATCAATAACCAACCCCAATTCCCATTCTGCTCTACAGTCAACCCTGCAATGAGTTAATCCACCCTTCAATCTCTTCTTCTTCTTCTTCTTCTTGCGCACTTGAGAGATGGTGCCGCAAATGCGATTCTTCATCTTCCTCTTTGCCTTCGTCTTCTCGATTATAACCCCGGGTGGTGGTGGGCTGAGCTACACAAATGCGACCGAGAGTCTCCACTCTTTCCATGATCTCTCGTGTTTGTTCTTTTGACGACTTCCAGTTCATCTTTAACTTTAGTTTCTGTTCTTGTTATTTCTGTCTTCAGAGGAAGCATTAAGAAATATTCAGAAACGATGGAGAATAACTACCTGGGAGAAGTTACTGTCGATTGATCCCTGCGACCGCCTTAAACCGTGGAGGCGAGACGGTGAGAATGCCTGGATCAACTGCAGCTGCGAACCAAACAACAGCTGCAGCATCATCGAATTGTGAGTGTATCTCTTCGCCCTGGGTCCTCCTCTCGGTAATCGAGCTTCTTGGTACCATTATTGCCTCCCTAATGACGTTCTCTGGTGGCTGCAGGAAGGTTTTTGAAATGAATGTCTCTGGTACGATTCCGGATGCCCTCTTCAATCTGACCAATCTTGTCAACCTGTGAGCTCTCTCTTTTTGTTTTTTTGTGAGCTCTCTTTTTTCTTCTTGATCACTAGAGAGAGAGAGAGAGAGAGAGAGAGAGAGAGAGAGTCTTACCGTGATTTTTTTTCTTTAATCGAAGCATAGTTGACAGAGCTAGCGATGTAGCATAGATATTAGTTGAAATTTACTAACTAGTTTATGTAGTATGTTCTTCCGTTTTGTACCATAAGTTATGTTGTAAAATTATCTTACATCTAGCATGAATTCACACTGAGCTTTAAAGTTTGTGGATGCAGGAACTTGAGTCGCAACATTTTGAATGGTTCAATCCCCGAAGACATTCACAAACTCAAACGCTTACGTATCTTGTAATTCTTAACATTCTTTCTGTTAATTCTCCTCCTTTTATGTGAATCAGTAACTCCATCCATTATATTGATTGACTCTTGATTTGTTTTTAATGCATCACTTAGGAGCTTGGACAAAAATCAATTTTCGGGTAATATTACTCCAAGTATTGGCAACCTGACTAATTTGACTTATCTGTAAGACGAGATCTCTCTCTCTCTCTCTCTCTCTCTTTTGGCACTTGCATTGGTGGCCGAATCAGAAGAAATAGTTCTGTGAAATAATTTATTGTTACGCTGATGTTTTCAGAAGTTTGGGTACAAACAGATTCTCTGGGAGCATTCCCAGTACAGTTGGGAGCCTTACCTTGCTGGAGCAATTGTATGTGTAGTATCAATTTAGATTTCTGCAATATTAGTTTCCATAGTCTAAGAATTATTTCTAGGAATTTATCACATCTGTTTGGGATTCATAATTTAGTACCTGACTTGATGAAAGCAAAAAAAAAAAAGAAGCAATTTGCCAGAAGTATATTTACAATATATCAAAGTGAAAAATAGAAATGAACTTATATTAGTATTAGCATTTGATATATTAAATGTTCATCATTTCATTAGGTACATTGACAGCAGTGGGTTGAGTGGACCACTTCCCAGTGACTTGGCAAATATGACAAGTCTTAAGACGCTGTAAGTACCTCCCGTCGTTGTGTAATTTTCCATCTGATCTATCTAACATCTCTAGAATATTGTGTTCATGCTAAATGTCCTTTCTGTACCTCTACATGCACCTATTTGATATTGACTGCAAGGAAGAATAGGGGAGTTCATATGAGTTTTCTTTATTGCAGATGGGCTTTTGATAATGACTTCACTGGAAATTTGCCAGAGTCCATTGGACAGCTTACTAATCTCACAGATCTGTAGGCCAATATTTTTGGTGTACCTGTGCATGTTTGCTTATAAATACCAGATACACATAATCATGCATATCTTTGTCATGTTTTCTTCTTTACAGACAGATATATGGGACATTCCTTGAAGGACCTATCCCCAAAAAGCTCTCAGCACTAACAAAGCTGGAAACTCTGTATGTATGCAAAATTTCAGTTGGTCTTTGCTTTCCAAATAGGTCTTATTAACTAAATCCTAAAACTTGTTTTTAATGTCTGTGCTGTCAAAGAAGTTGTCTGTATCCTTCCATGTAACTCTAAAAAGTATAGCTAGTACATATTTAATATGTAAATTTCCCCATCAGTAGTAAGAAATTTAATGTGATAAATCTAGGAGTTACAGTTTGAGTGAGGTAAAGTATTGAGGAAACTGTATTATGCTGTTTGAAGCAACTTATTAACTGTGTAGAACATCTTGTTCTGAACTGTGTTGAATCATATTTTTCATTTTTGTGTTCTTTGTTTCTCAGATGAATTTCTGAACGTCTATGCCATCGTTTTGTTTTCTTCCATTTTTTGGCAAGTAGTCATTCCTTTAATTGATTTTACTAGGAGGCTTGTCAATTTTCATTTTTTTTATTATTCATCTCAGAAGATAGTACACAGAATTAAGTGATATATCTGATCAAGTTCACTTATCACTACCATTTTCTTCAGAAAACTTGGTGATCTATCAGGTGCAGATTCTAATTTATCATTCTTAGAGAATATGAAAAGCTTGTTCACTCTGTAAGTTATACATATCTTAGTTTTTTCAAACGAAATATTTGGTATATTTATCGGTTGAAACCATTGACATTACTGATGTGTTATGATTATAGTTCTTTGAGAAACTGTCAAGTTGCTGATGAAATTCCCCCTTTTCTTGCAAACTTCTCCAACCTAACTTACCTGTAAGTTATCCTGCAAATATTGTATTCTTTCTTTTCATAGGATTTGATTGTTGATATTTAACAAGTCAATGGGAATTGACAATAGTTAATGCAATACACAAACAACTAAAATTAATTTCTCATAATGTTTGAGGAGAAATGCTACTTGGACTTCCAAATCTTCTCTGTGAATTACAATAAATATGTCACAATGCATTCTGTAGATTTTCACAGTTAGAGGCAGGTAATGCTACATGGAACCTACATTCCTATGCACAGAGTTAGTCATTTTCACATGTTAGACACATTAAACATTTTGAGTCTTTGACTTTATTCTACAGCATCATTTTATAATGTTACAGGAAAGTAGAAGCTATTTTCTTTATTTATAAAGCCACTTCCTACAATTCCTTCTTATCTTTCATATTTTCACAACAATGCAATTAGTAAAATCAATTTGCACCATGTTCCCATATCTCCTACCCTGTCTCATTTCTGAATCTTGATCAACTTGTACATGTGAATATATAGTTATCCATGCAACCCCAAAGTCCCATTTTCCTCTCAAATGTTGGTCACTCTTCTCTTAATATATATAAGTTAAATGCTGTGAAATGAGTATCATCAGCAAGATCTCACACATAGAAAAGTAATTTTGAAACTGATTCATGCTTTTAGTCCAACTTTTATATTTATTAAAGGATCAAACTAAAATGGGAAAATAGTGAAGAAAATGGATAAAGAAACTAAGCTTTTCTTTCTTAACATTATATCTGGTCCATGTGTATGATGCTCCTCTTAGTGGAAGGCAGATTTTATTAGAATATAATGCTTGATAGGCTCACTGTTAATAACTTGAGCTTTGAAGTATTTTAGGCAACATAATTTGAGGCTTGTTCTATCTGAACTGTTGAACCAGTGGAACTATTGAGTTGGATAGTAATATTGGTTCTATTGGTCACATTGTCGACCTAACACTACTGATATGCTGATAGTAGGCCCAATAGTAAAAGGTTCTCATGGGTATTGCAATAGGCACGCCATGATGTGAAGTCACCATCATTGTTTCCATTAGTCTCACATGCCACATATCACAGGCAATAATTTTGTGCTATGTGACGTGTTAAGCTTTGACGAATACACCAGAGAGATTGTAATATTCTAGTTAACTCTGTGTTAGAAATTGATTGTGGGAAGCTTGGGACATGCAATTTGGTACATTGCCAGCAAAGGGTATACCATCATCTATATAATTTCAATTTGAACAGAATAATAGAATTATGGTAATAAATGGGTGTTACTTTGTCAGTTTTATTGAAAATTTGAAACCATCTTCAACTTCTACATCAATGTGATAGAAAACATGATAATTTTTATTTAGGAGTGTGCAGATTCATCTTACATTTTAAGCTCTCAATCTAGGGACCTGGAATTTGAGTTTGTTTCCAATTACCTACTTTAACAACTTGAAGTGATCGCTGCTTTGTTTTGTCTAGTTTAACAATGTGATAGTTGCATTGCTTTAACTTATCTACGTTGATAACTTGGAGGTTGATTTGCTTTTAATTTCCTGTTAACATGGTTACTTTGCTTTGGCTCATCTACTTTAGCAACTTGGATTTCTCACTTTCTTTTAAATTGTTTAGTTTAACGGAATCACATTAACTTGCCCAGCCTAACAATTGAGAGGTTCACTTTAATATGACATTTCTAGTTGAAAGTCTAGGGTGCTTTGAGATCTTAATATGACCCTTTTGGAGGAAACAACTTATATATTCCTTGTGTAAGAACTTTGACTTGCCTATGAACCAATCACCATATATATCAGGACTTACGGTTGTGCATGGCTATGTTGGTAGTAGGTACATAATTCAGTTATCGATTGCGTCAGCACTTTAATCGAAATACTCCAATTTGAGTGATAGATTACAAATAGGACAGCTGTAAAGAGCATAAAACAATCATATTGACGATATGTTCTAGTATGTCTTGATTTGTTCAGCCAATGTCTTAATAGTCACTTGAGTCAAGGACTGAAATCTTGATATGGTATTAATGCCAGTTGTCAGTCGGACTGGCACAGAATTGGTATTCTACTTTATAAACTAGTTCTCAACCATCAAAACCCTATTATACCCTGTTTTTTTATTGCCTTAGACAATGAACAAAAAAAGTTTCTATGACCTGCTATGAATATATTAATACATAAAAACTTCTACAATGCATAAAGTTAGCACATGATGCACGTACCACCCATCTGTCACAAATATGCAAGTGAAATATTTGTGAATACATGACCACTATAGAAGTCATGACTTACCATTGGGTGGATTATACCACCTAAAGGAATATTGTGTTGTATAGGGAGGGTGGTCTGGGTTTCAACATCACATGGTTGGAGATTATGCTTAGAGTTTTGAAGAACCCATGAATAATATTGCTCCCACAATATTTGAATTTGATAGATTGTGCCTCTGGCCCTCTGTTATACCAAACTAGCATAAGTCGTGGCATCTTGGTCACTAAGTTTAGTTCTGGTACTAGCTAATTTATTGGTATGATAGGTAAATAGTCTTGCTATGACTGCCAGCGTGGAACTAGTTTTAAGTGTTGATAATGATGGTTTAGCAGTCAAATTGCCATGATTATACAGTTATGATGAGCCATATGAACACTGTTATTTAGCAAACTAAGACCAATTATTGATGTCATATTCCAAACTAAGACCAAACTTATGAAGTTTGTTTTTCCTTGCATTAACTAATATCATGGATGATATGGTGCTATAACCATCATCTTACTTGGCATTAACAAAACATTAATTCTTAATCCATGCTCTCTCTTAGTCTCTTTGTATTTTTCATATTAGGAATGTAAAGCCCCCAACCTTGACCACTATTTTCATAGACATCTTACTTTTTACCTTAGTATTATCATTCTGAACCTCACAAATACTGGAATTAGATGGACAAAGGGTATGATCATGCTCCTATAACATTTACTCCTTAACGATATTTAAGAAGTCAACTAAGTGCTATGACCAACCTTTCTCCTAGCCATGTTATAGGCATGATTGAGGTTAACTTGTTGTACCATGGGCCACGAAAAGCTGACTGCCTATGACTTGACCATTGCTTAGCATCTGGCCCTGGCCCTCATACTGAGGTGGT
Organism: Musa acuminata AAA Group; assembly: GCF_036884655.1. Lineage (NCBI taxonomy): Eukaryota > Viridiplantae > Streptophyta > Magnoliopsida > Zingiberales > Musaceae > Musa > Musa acuminata. The sequence goes on from NC_088336.1 coordinate 20,632,214, forward strand.
TCATTCTGCCGGTTGTCCTTGGTCTCTTCCAAAATAAACTGAGATAAACACCATCAATCTACTGTGTTTTCGAGTAATAGACCATCTTGGTTTCTGCTTAGCCAGTCTATCATCAAGTTCCAATCATCTTGTTAAAACCCAATGTCAAATGGATCTGACTTGGGCTCCTCCATTTCTTTATCCACTTCTAAGCTTGTGGCAATTGTGCCCATGGAATTGAATTTTTGGTCAACATGAGCCATATCATACTGAACTGTTTCAATTGCCAATTTTTTATAATGATGTTCACAAAATTTATACTCTAATAAAAGACAACACACTATTGCAAGTTGCATATAGTTTTTTGCATGTTATGGACATCCAAATCTAATAAGCAATGAAAATATATCAATTATATCCATCTCTTAGCATCAACCATACTTTTATAGATATGAATATTTACTTAATGTTTTGAACAAATTCTCTTATTCAGTTTGTGAATGGAGAATTTTTCTAGATCCTTTGAGATGATGCAAGCTTACCTTTCAGGGACTTAAGTTTCAACAAATTGCATGGTTCTATTCCAAACTTATTTGGAAAGCTTGCTACCTTACGATATCTGTGAGTTCTATCATTTCTTAATCTTTTCTCTATTCAAATTAGGTGTCTCATAACTCATTTGTAAGTGAGCCAAAAAATGTTTTGGATCTCAAAATTTATTTATCTCGTCTATCACCATTTGCTTGTTCTTGGCATATCTATTAACAATTTCTACTACTAAGTTGCTGTTTTCTATAAAATTGTTTGAGACAAAGCTTCTCTTCTTACCTATTTGGCAAGTTTCACATTCTTTTCACATTTAGAATATTTTAGTCATAAAGGTTGTATATTATGGAACATTGATAAATAGCTGAACAATAATTGGCTTGAAAATCTTGATTGGAATAGGAAAAATTCCTTAAATGCTTATACAAATCTGATATGTTTGTATGGACAAAGTTGACTGGGCAATCTTGCAAACTGAATGACGGAAGAGTCAGATGATGAATTTATCTTGTAAGTATTTACGCTGGATGCTAGAATCCAATGAATAAAGTTGGGTTTCTGAAATTTTAAACATTGTGCATCAAATGGTAGCAAAAAAGGAGAACCTCAGTTTTAAAATACAGTGCTCATATAATTTATAGTTTGTTCTTCCTTGGAAACATGTTTGATGCCCCAGCCCTGAATAGAATTGAAGGGCAACTATGCTTTCCATGAGTCGTCAAGTGTTGGCATTATATCCATGATTTTTCTATGATCATGATACACATAACCATAACATAACATCATAACCATAACATCATATTAGAAAACTAAAGGAAGTTGGTAGCATGACATCAATATCATATATGAAAGTGCAAATTCTGAATATTCATATTATTACTATAGTAACAAGTTCCTCATAATACAACAAATGTCCCAAAGCTTAAAAGAGATCTCTTTCTCAATACATCTCACTCATTAGTCTCATAGTCCTCACAACTATCAGTTTACATATCCACCTGCAACATTAATAAGATTGTGTATGGACACTCAGTATTTAAACATTTTTATGAACTTGGGACCCTTGGGTTAAGCTCGCATTTAAAATTATGAAACTTATTGCATATTATAGTTGTGGAAATGAATGTGTAAACAAGTAGCTAGCTTATTTATAAGGTCAATGCTCCACATACATAATTCAGAATATAATAATTATACATCATCCTACAAATTCTACAAGTTCTGTGTGTTTTATAATAATTGCACTTGACACAAGACACAACATCTACAGCTTTTTATATGACTTTGCTGGCTTTTCATATTGACAAATGAATGTATCGGATGTGGCCTGATCCAATATTATTGCCTATACAGATCCATGAAGCACACAATTCTTAAATGTCAGTTCTTTTTAGGTTTTCATATCACTTTTCAGGTGTGTTATTTTGATTTTTAGTGCATGTTCTGGTTGTGTATATATATAGGGATATATATTTTGAATGACTTAACTATTTACATTAGAGGGAGAAAAGCAACCTTGTATAACAGCATACATTAGCTGCCTGATGATCTGCAGTAAATAATTCATATGTGACAATAAGTTCATTTTGACTGCAAGCACTTCAAAATTGTCTTGAAAACTATGTTTGTTGCTGACACAGAAGTTTGAGATTTATAGATACATTTTGAACCTGCATCACTTTTTTTTCTTTCATTGTCTTGGAGCAGGTTTCTGGGGAACAACGCGCTAAGTGATTTATTTCCTAGTGAAGTTTTAACTGAAAATAAACATCTGACTACAGTGTAAGTTCAATAATTGCTTGATTATTTGTTTATGTTGTTTACAACTTTCTTGGAGTATTCAAATATAATTATCATGGTGTTATAAATATTTTTTCCATGATTCATAAAATTTTAAATATAATTTTGTGATCATGAATTTTAAGTTTACTGGTACCAAAGGTTTCGTTGACCTTTGAAAAGCCAAGCCCAAATGATTAAGGAAATTCATATAATAACCTTTTCTCATCCAACCGGATTTGCCAAATAATAGCACTGCTTATTACTCTTCTAGAGTTAAGTCATCCTACATGGTCTTTCTGGGTAAGACCATGTGACATTTTTTTAGTCACTGCTAGAAGTAATGGTGCATCAAGGATTTTTTTCATCCTTTACGCTTGTTGTTCAATTCTTCAATAGATTTTACATTTTCTTAGATTGCACATGTCTTGGGGTTATTCAAGGAAAAAACCATTTCGTTGTTCCTCATTTTAGCTTTCTGTTTCTTCCTTTATACTGTTTTCATAGTGATACATGGAAATATTTTAGAACCTAAGAAGAAGCAGATTTTGCAAAGCTGTTTCAATTCTGTATCTTTTCTGCTTTTGCTTCCTTGTAGGCTCTTGGTTTTAAAGCTCCTATTTTGTGCAATCTAGATAATATTTACCTAGTACACTCACAAGTCACATCTGCACACTGCTACTTCTTTAGATGTAGTATGACTCAGACTCTGATATCCACTGAAATTCAAATTGGGATAGACTAAATATAGAAGGAAAGAACTAATTCTCATTGGGCTAAGGCCACAAACTCAGTCGTATACCTTGGCTCTAGATTATACAAGTGCTTATAACTTAAATAGAACTTTACTGTTAGCAATATTTACATTGCTTAATTTTCAATCTATTATTCAGTAAACTAAACAAATGATTGATTTTTATGTACTAAAACTGAGTAATGCTTAATGCTAAGCAAAGACAATCAAGAACAAAACCTCACCATGGAGATCCTTACTCTGTACCTGCTCATGTAACTTTCTCTTTGCAAAATTCAAGCTCAATATCAACCTATCAACCATTATTTCCATCATTTCAAACTATGCCTGTCCAGTTTGTCTCAATGACTGTAAATATGGTACGAGTAAATTTTCAATAATGAAAAAGATGGAAGACATGAGTGAAGGTTAAATAAGTCCATATCAACTTTATAATCTTGAATTAAGATAAGTTCCAACCTTTTGTATAGGTATTAGGTAGAATCATGATTCACCTTACCAGTTTGAATCGGTGCACCGGTGGGCTGGTGGTATGGTACGTACTGCCCATACTAGTGTATCATGTGTTGGCACGACGAGGTATGTCGATGGCATAGGAAAATGACAAAAAATAGCTCCAAAACTTTCTAAAAAATAGAAAAAAAAAATATTAGAGTTTTTAAGTAAGAAATAAATATAAATTAGTTTAAAATTAGCAAAAAATAATCTAAATTAGGAAAGAATAGTGATATATACCTTTGATTATAGAGTTCTTCTAATTTATGTGTTAATCCTTCCTAATTAGCCTTCCAAGTTTGATCCAATCCACAAATCATAGCTTTGTGGAGTTTAAGAGCGTGCAAATATGAAAGAAATATGCAAATGAGAAAGTGACTAAGAGATCAAATAAAGTCAGAAGAGCGAAAGAGGAGAGAATGAGGATGTAAAAAGGGTTTAAAAACCCTTTCTAGTGGTTCAAATAGTAAAATGGAACATTTGAATCATATCAATCCTAGCCCTTGATTGGTATCAATTGAAATCCAACCGTTACCGACCAGTACAGGTCGATAATGATCGGATTTCGATCATTTCGACTGGTACAGACCCCATATCGAATGATACAGGGTCATATAACATAGGCTACCTGATATAGGGTAGTCCGCGTATCATCTCGTATCAAACTGGTATGTACTGCCCATACCGAGTGGTATACTACAACATTATAGACCTTGAGTAGAATATAGACCTGTTCTATCTAACTTTCATAAACAGCTATATGAAGAATGAACTGCCTCTATCCCCACCCTGCATAAAATCCAACATTTCAGTCTTAGACAAGTCTATCATATCATGTCCAGCACACAATGAACTTGCTCCTACTTCCAAATTTTCACAACCTTGATAGATTCTTTTGACAAAAATGTGATAACCTGAGACAGCGAGTGGCATGTGAGAGATGACCATGAGAGAGAGAGGTAATCTTCCTCTCTCTGTCAGTTTCTCTCACTTTCTGTCAGGACCTATATGATACGTATTGTACCAATGCTGACTTGTATCAAACAAGTTCCCACCTGTACCGGTTGGTATACCGTGGTCTAACATTTGGGTCATATTACAATATATGTATTTGTGTATTGAATTGCTGATGTTCCGTCTAGCTGGTGCATATGTTTCATACTGAGCAGTGTGGACTGGTACAACAAGCTATTGGCATTACCACTTTGTTTCTCTCCCACAATCTTGACATTAGACCTTTCCTCTTGGCTCCAAGAAGCCCCATCATTAACCTTATTCTAATAGTGACAAGCCTTTAATCCTTGATATAAGAACAATATGCTAGATGAAGTGCTACACAGAAACAGTCTTCCATGTGGATGACTTCTGTGGATAATCACCATTTCATGTTTAGTCTATGGACTCTATGCCACCTCTACGACTGTGTTCATGTGCTACTACAATGACTATCCATTGTGATGGTTAAGGTCCCTGTTCTCCAGCTTACTAATGCATATTCTTTTGGACAAAGGCAAGCCTTGAACTAATGTGGAAAAGTGCTCAACCTCCTCCCTAGTCATGAAGGATGATCCCTTCACATGGATACCTCACCACAAAAGAGCTTAAGATCTCAATTAATCAATTAATAAATAGAGAATGGAGCTTAAAAACTCAGTCGAGGTGGCAAGGAATATACTAGGGAGAGCTCCAGAATCCTTAATGAAACATTAATGGTATGCCAGTGAGGAGCTCAGAAACTGTTATCGTATCGTCACATATGACCCCCCAAGTTGTGGTAGCCATTTGGGCTTAATGAATAAATTCAGTAAGGGTGCAGCTGAAAGTCTTTTAGTACATTTGATTCTCAAACATCACACAAGCAGATCTTATGTCAGCTGCATAAATTATATAGGACACCTGAAACGAGTCTACATAGGATACAATCTATCTATACTTGAATGATAGAATTTCTGTTTTGGTTTCTGTTTTCATTTATCTCTAGTTGCATTCTTCAAGTATCATCAATTCCATTTCTGTTAATTCTCGGCATATCATGTGCAAACTTTTGATGTATGTCCTTGACATGATTGGCAGAGATGTTTCCTTCAACAATATCTCTGGATCTTTTAGTAGCAGTGATTTAAGGGAAGAGTTATCAATGTATGTGATATCTTTCTTTTCTTGCAATACCATTTTGATACACCTGTTTTGACTTTGTTTTTTGTTCTTGTTTCATTTTCTATTAGGAATTACATTGGAACTTCAATGAACAAACAAAGTGATAGGTAGGTAAGCTATTTACAGATTGATTACTATTACTGAATTACTGGATGTTTAACTACTATAATACAGAAGAAACATCTGCATATGTTTCACTTTGTTACAATTCTTTGATAACTTCTTATCTGCACATATTTCACTTTGTTGCGGCTCTCTCGTATATGGAATATAAAGGTGCTACTAAATATTTTCTTTTGAGTCACATTTTTTTTTTCTTAGTTAGATTTAGTTTATGGGTGAACAAAAGGTAAAAAATTTGTTATGGTTCTTCTCATTTAGTTACATATGCATTTGAAATTAATTTCTGAAAAACATGCAAAACGAATAAGATTTAGAATTACCATAAGGGCAAGGCCACATAGGAGTGCCAGTTAAAAATGGGGGTCAGAAATAGAGAACAACACAAAATAAATTAGACTTCATGTATATAATATTGCTAATTATCAGCTTGATACAAACAATAAGATAATGTGTATTTCCATGGATCCTGGTGAGAGAATATTTGGGGCTAAGACAAGGTGAAATCTGCAGCAAAACCTAGGAGGCAGGTTAACAGGAGGGAAAGGTTACCTTGCTGCTGTACAAGTGCATCCAGCCAGAAGCAATATTTTAATGTATACTAAAATCATGTCTTCAAAAAGGGGTGTCATTTGGAGGCATCATGGCTTCTTGATTGAAGAAGCTGAGTGATATAAGAAAGTAAGAAAAGAAGAGGTAGGATGTTTATCTAAATTTAATGGATACCAGAGACAAAATTAAAGCTGTTGAGGAGGAAGAACTTTGGCAAGATAGGTACTGGGCAAAAGAGAAAGAAAAAAAAAAAACAAATCTGGAGGTAGAGCCTGAGATGTTAGCACAACATGAAGAAGTATTTTGGGGATGAAGGTTGAGGTTAAAAACTGGCAAAAGTGAGAAGAGTGCTAGAATATATTCTCAAAATCATGATTTTACATATACATCCCTGTAAAACCTCAAAAGTAACAAATGTTTGTTCAAAGTTAGCTACCATCTTTAGGCTGCTGAAAATATACCATTGGTGGTCAAAATAAACCAAAAAACCATTTTCAAACATGCCTGCTGGTGTAATGGGGCCATGTTAACCTAGTGCCGTGTTAATATTTCAGGTTGTATGCTAATTGTACTGCTCATATCACTGAATAAAATTATATATAAAGAAAAATGAGTAGTATATTGAGTTGGATGGTTCCCTTACTGCTTGGTTGAACCAATAAATACCAGTGGATATGCACTAGTCTGATTAACATTTTAAACAGTGAGGTACACCCAACCTAACTAGTTATTAATCAAAATGACATTGGGTTGGAAAGCAAGAATTATTAGGAGTTGAGAGCATTTTTGTGTTTGGTTAATTATCTGTGTTTATCCTAATTAAAAAATGTCTTTGGATTTGGCCATTCCAAAAGTTGCACATGCAGAATCTGAATACTATATTATAAATCCTAAATCAAGAAAATGTAATCAAAACTTCTATGTATGCTGTATTATGAATCTGATCAGAAACATCAATGGACATACAAAAAATTATCCTTCTCTTGTACAATTCATAGGAGACTTAACAGGTCTATTCAGAGTCTGGTCGCCACAGGTGAGCTTTTCATGTAGTTCAGGCCTGGTTTATGTTCTAAACCGGGCAGTAAGGCCTGGCTTTTTGCCGGGCAACCAAGTATAGAGCAGTCTGCATGCCCATATTGCAATGGACCTGTGCATAACTGCATATTATCCAATATGTACCAATCCAGGTGACATTTAAATCCATGATTTAGAACAGTGTCTGCCGTACCAAAGCGTACCACCTGTACGGGGCGGTACGTACCGGTCCGACAGGTACTCGGTACGCGGACCGCCCGGTACTGCTACAATATTACACTGTAGCACTGCTACAGTATACAAAAATAATATAAAATTATCGGTACGCCCTGGTGTACCGCCTGGTACACCGGTACCATACCATACCGAGCCCGGGTCGAAACTCCAGTACGGTACGGTATGACGATATGACTGCTTTAATTAAATAAGGTTGGACTGTTCCAAGATTTAGTCCAACTAGGATTTCCATTAATTAGTTAAATTGTATCCATTGTCTACAAAGTTTACCATGCATGATTGAAAGGCTAATATGGAACGTGGCACCCTCCCATTGGCTGTTCATTGGCTTTGGGCATCCCAGGTGCTGGTCACAACCCCCCATGTGTGCCTTGGGTTTTGACTTGCCTTGCCTAGGCTGTCCATAGTTAGCCAAAATCAGTTCAGGTGTGGTATCAAAATGTTTTTAGGTGTAACATTAGTCAAACTGATTGCAAAGAGGGCATGATGTTACTGTTAGATTCTTCTGCTCTTTTGTACAAGAAAGAGAGCATCTATAAGGCTATGGGACTTGAGATAGTTTACTACTTCTATGTTTCCTTTTGTAGGAGCATGTATCTATCTAGAAGTATTACCGAGTGTATAATATAATCTAGTCACTGTTAGGTTCAAACTATTGGGTTTCTTGAGGATGGTCCGGAGAGAGAAAAAAAGGAAACATATGCTTGGGAAAAGCCTTAGTCTGCTGACTATGATTTGACATTTAATTATTGACCTGATCAACCATTTTCAATAATTCAAGCTATGCCACCGAAAAAAAATGAACACCAAAGCAACAACACATGACAGCCTAAGTAGGACAAAGTCATAAATCAAAATTAGGGGGATTTTCCTTGTTCTTCAGTGACATGTGGTGAACCTGTGATATACAGATTATCCAGAGGCTCAATCTCCAGGGAGATCTTATAAACATTAATTCCTCATCCCACTGTTGTGCTGGACCAGAACCTTGCAAACGTATTATGACATTTCCAAGTACCCTGCAAGTATCACTGTCAATTTATAGGCTGACAATTGAAGGTCTATTCTTTCAAGAATGTGTGAAGTTAATAGGAAAGGTTGAAAAGAAAATATTTGTATTAGAGAGCATTTACACGTAACCTTGACAGGGTAGGGGCTAAAATGATGAAAAATTATCTAAGATGGTATGGACCTACAAAAATTTTATTAGAAATCATAAGTAAATATTTTAATGTTTTTATTTAGTTAAGGATATTGATTTGCACAAAGCTCAATCTATATAATTGACTCCAAATGGTTGAGACATTAGGATTTGTTGCTATTGTTGTTTGTATGTTTATTGGTGGCCATCAAGGCATCAACAGCAATTATTTTATGATTTTCTTTGTATTGCAACATATTCTACAATCTGCACCATTGCAAAAATATTAGAAAGATGTATTTGCTATTCAGAGTCTGGTCGCCACAGGTGAGCTTTTCACCTAGTTCAGGCCTGGTTTATGTTCTAAACTGGGCAGTAAGGCCTGGCTTTTTGTCGGACAACGAAGTATAGGGCAGTCTGCATGCCCATATTGCATTGGACCTGTGCATAACTGCATATTATCCAATATGTACCAATCCAGGTGACATTTAAATCCATGATTTAGAATCCCTTGGAATACAATTTAATGGAGATATGACTGCTTTAATTAAATAAGGTGGGACTGTTCCAAGATTTAGTCCAACTAGGATTTCCACTAATTAGTTAAATTATATCCATTGTCTACAGAGTTTACCATGCATGATTGAAAAGCTAATATGGAACGTGGCACCCTCCCATTGGCTGTTCATAGGCTTTGGGCATCCCAGGTGCTGGTCACAACCCCCCATGTGTGCCTTGGGTTTTGACTTGCCTTGCCTAGGCTGTCCATAGTTAGCCAAAATCGGTTCAGGTGTGGTATCAAAATTATTTTAGGTGTAACATTAGTCAAACTGATTTCAAAGAGGGCATGATGTTACTGTTAGATTCTTCTGCTCTTTTGTACAAGAAAGAGAGCATCTATAAGGCTATGGGACTCGAGATAGTTTATTACTTCTATGTTTCCTTTTCTAGGAGCATGTATCTATCTAGAAGTATTACTGAGTGTATAATATAATCTATTCACTATTAGGTTCGAACTATTGGGTTTCTTGAGCATGGTCCAGAGAGAGAAAAAAAGGAAACATAAGTTTGGGAAAAGCCTTAGTCTGCTGACTATGATTTGACATTTAATTATTGACCTGATCAACCATTTTCAATAATTCAAACTATGCCACCGAAAAAAAAATGAACACCAAAGTAACAACACATGACAGCCTAAGTAGGACAAAGTTATAAATCAAAATTAGGGGGATTTTCCTTTTTAGTGACAATGTGGTGAATCTGTGATATACAGATTATCCAGAGGCTCAACCTCCAGGGAGATCTTATAAACATTAATTCCTCTTCCTACTGTTGTGCTGGACCAGAACCCTACAAACATATTATGGCATTTTCAAGTACCCTGCAAGTATCACTGCCATTTTATAGGTTGATAATTGAAGGTCTATTCTTTAAAGAATGTGTGAAGTTAATAGGAAAAGTTGAAAAGAAAATATTTGTATTAGAGAGCATTTACACGTAACCTTGACAGGGTAGGGGATAAAATGATGAAAAATTATCTAAGATGGTATGGACCTAGAAAAATTTTATTAGAAATCATAAGTAAATATTTTAATGTTTTTATTTAATTAAGGATATTGATTTGCACAAAGCTCAATCTATATAATTGACTCCGAATGGTTGAGACATTAGGATTTGTTGCTATTGTTGTTTGTATGCTTATTGGTGGCCATCAAGGCATCAACAGTGATTATTTTATGATTTTCTTTGGACTGCAACATATTCTACTATCTGCACCATTGTAAAAATACTAGAAAGATGTATTTAGGTGCTTAGTGTCATAAATTTATGGGTGCATGATCACCAACAGTAGGGAGCAAAATGTGCCTTCAAAAGGGCAGGGACATCTTTTAATTAGAGCATATTTCAATGGTCTACAGAAGCTATAAAATAAACAGTGGTCATTGTGCAGTTCAAGCCATGATCACATCATGTGCAGCCAATTTAGAACAACTGTGCCACATTTATAATCGACAAAGTTACCAACAGAAATGTTTCTGATATATTGTCAATGCCAATGTTGAGTACTAATTGAGTAGTTCTTCTTTCATGATGCAGCCAACCTTTTCTGAAATGCATTGAAATGGAATCAAGTCCATGCAGTAGCAACTATCGCTGTATGTGGTAATGTGCTTTTTGATGCATCATAGCTCTCGTGCCTGTTAATTATTTATTATCTATCACTATCAAGTTTGCACATCGTCAGACATATTTGAGTTGCATTTTCTTTTTATCACTTTAACTTCAGTGTTTATTATTTTATCATTTATTGAATTAGTCCTATCCATTATATTGTTATGATGGGGATCTTATCAACCTGAAGAAAGAAGAATCCAGGGTAGCATTTACCTGAGTAGTGATCATATGAATCTTCATATCTGATTGGCTATAATTAATTAACTGCAAGAACTAATTATTGCTCCTTGTTAATGCAGAAGAGTGCAAGCAAATCAATGGGTTCATCAACAAATTTAGTTCATTTATTACGTCTGACTCATACTCATTTCACATAGAGGACTGGTTGTTGGTGTATGGTATCAAATTATGATTTAGCCTATTATATGCCTACAATTTTTATTTTCAGACTTTGGTTTCATAAAAAATATTATAAGATAATGCTATGATCTTATCAACGGGAAGGAAATTTTGCTTTTTTTTTGTTTCTTCTATGTTTTAGGCTAACAATTAGACCCATAATATTATAAGGCTTCATCCTTTCGTCTTCAAAATCTCAGTTTGCATACCAAAGTCTAAACAATTCTACAAATTGCAAAGTAAGTCGAGGAAATATATATAAGCAATGACTGGCATGGCTAATCAAAATATCACTGTGCTTATTCCAGTTTATTTTGGCAATGTACATAGTTCATATAAATCATTCATTGCCCAGATATGCTATCTTTTGAATTCCTTACAGTATGTGTAGTCTCATTCCAACTTCTCAATGCAGCTGCTGTGGGTTCATTTTCTGTTAATTGCGGTGGGAAAGAGTTGTCTTTGTCAGGAATTGATTTCTTTAGTGACACTACACCTCTAGGAATGGCAGACTTTTACATTAGCAGTAACCATCGATGGGCTGTGAGCAGTAGTCAATCTTTCATTTCAAAGTCCAATGGTTCCAATTTTATAGTGAACACAGATGAACCCATGCCAAAGTTATATCAAACAGCACGAATTTCAACAAGGTCCTTGAGATATTATGTGGTTGGTTTGCAAAATGGAACTTACAAGGTGGAACTCCTCTTTGCTGAGATTGTCATGGATGATACACCATCTTGGACTGGTCTAGGAAGGCGGATATTTAACATTTATATTCAGGTACTTTCTAGATTTGAATATAAACTATTGGGAGAAAAAAGGTGCATGAGATAACTTCATTGCATTTTGCTTATGTGAACAATGTGCAGAATCAATTAGTTGAACAAGATTTTAATATAATTGCGGAGGCAAAAGGATCTAAAAAACCTTATAATAAGACCTACAAAATCACTGTTGCCAACAACATATTGGATATACATTTGCTCTGGTCTGGAAGAGGAACTTGTTGCATACCAGCCGAAGGAACTTATGGGCCATTGGTGTCTGCAATAAATGTTACCCGAGGTTCTATCTTCAACTGTCATTTCTTCTTTATTTTTGTTTTTATGTGCAACATAAAATAGCATTCTCTCTGCTTGCTTTTCTGTTTTACCAGAAGATCATTTCACACCGTCACCAACATCATCAAGCAACAATGAGAGAAGGGCTGGAATTATTGTAGGAATTGCAGCAGGCTGTGCAGCTGCTGTGATAATACTGTCATCAATTGTTTATCTGTGGTGGAAACGAATTGATTTGGACCATGTTCAAGTACGTACAAATACTTCAAAGCAAAGTTGATATGTTGCACGCTATGTTGTTCATTATATCACGCAATGTATTATTTGTAGGAATTGTCTATGTTTCTTTGTGTGTTCATATGAATACTGTCAATTGATCCTTTAACATCTCTAAATGTTTTACCTGTAAATGTGTATTTGAGTTTGGGATGCCGAGTCAATGTAAATATGACTTTATCATAATAATCTTTGTATGTAAACCCTCATTGCTGACAGGTGTTATCTTAAAACTTAATTTGCCTGTGATCACGGTGCATTCTTATTTGATGCCTGATAGTTTAGTCCAAGAAGTGACCTACATTATCGAGTTGAGATTGTATATGATCATTTCAACTGGTTTAATACCTTCTTCAACTATGTGATCTTTAACTATTATTTTTTTTATTTTTTGGCTGTTCTTTAATTATGTTATTGATGGTATATGATTAAGTGTTAATTGTTGGGTTGATAGAGAGCCCTTTTATTGCACAAGGAACTATCTATCTTCCACCAGCCACAATTATTATTTTCCTTTTTCTTATAAATTCTCTAAACAAATTTCTTTCTTTTGCTCCTATCTGTATCTTAGGATGTCCATAATGGAAGAGAATAAAGAGGGTTTCATTCATCTCCATTTCTGTTGAGTACTTGGGAGCTTTTGCACTGGTGGCTTTGGCTATTGATGCTGATGGCCATTTGAAGAATTGGGTATCTCAACATCTAGCAAATGGCAGCATGAACATAAACAGCTTCTCTTATACTGAGAGTCTTAGGACAAACTCATTGATCTTTTAACCCTCCTGATTCTGTATCTAGAGTTGGTCCTAATATTCCTCACTCAGGAATGCAAATGGTTGATGAGACATAAAAGTAAATGTTGTCATGAGCAATAGCTAAAGACAAGGTCAACAAAGAAGTGTTGGAAGATCTCAGATGGCAGCTGGGGATATCAGGTGAGGTAAATGGGCATTCCACTGGCAACTACTAGGTAAGAGTCCATGGGAGGTTCCATTCTGTCACTCAAAGCAGATACATGCAGAAAACATGACTTAGTTCTCTACAGGAGACACCTCTGTATCTGAAAAGATGTTTGATGCTTTGGTCCTACGTCATGAGCAGATGCAAAAATTAGGTCTTCTCTGCTCTTCTATATAGCAAACAATGCAGATGAGCTTGATAAGCAGTGAGGAAAAAGAAGCAAAGATTATATTGCAGTAAGTGTATGGGTAGCATGTTAAGAGTGCTGGTTCTGAAAGATTGTGGCATTTCATATTAAATGCTGCAAAATTATTTGAAGTTTTAAGCAATTCTAATGTATAAGAAAAAGCTGCAACCTTCAATGTTACAAACATCTGGCCTCATGAACAGAGGAGTGATAACACACCATGAAATAATCACTGGTGGAGGATGTTCATCCCAACTGATCATGAAAGATAGAATGAGATAATATTGTCTCAAAGTTAGAAGAAAATGGTACTGATAATACTCTGATACCATAAGGATCTAAGAACTAAGAAAGCCATGAAAAAGAAAAGGCCAGAGTATTTTTGAAGTAATTTCCTGTAGGAAACAAAAAAAAAAACTCAATTAGGGATTGAAATTTCAAACCATAACGCTAGTACCGAGTAGTACATATCGGTTCGTCAACAGTACGCAAACTACTCATTACCGTGTGATACGCTTGATATAGCTCCGCATCGGATGATACGAGTTTGTATCAGGTGGTAATGATCGAAATTTTGACCATTACTAATATGTAACAGTATTCTAAGTTCAATTTGATTGTTGGAACCCTTTCTCACGGGTTTTTAAACACATCCTTCCTTTATTTCACTCTCACCCTCTTAAACTATCTCAAATTTATTTTTTCTTGTATTCTTTTTCTTATTCTCACATTTGCTCTCATAAACTCTACAAAATAATGATTTATGAATTAAATCGAGACTAATTTGAGAGGATTAAGAAAAAAAAATTTAATCAAGAGGTATGTATTCTTTTCTTTAATCAAAATTACATATTTAATATTTCTTTCATATGTTTCACATATTTATGATGATAAAATAGGTTTAATTATATTTTATTAAAATTATTTAATATTATGATTAGTGATTTTAATGATAATTTAATATTAATTTTGGATCAATTCAATGTCTTTATACCAATTAGGGTGTTTCATATGTTTATAGTATTAAAAAAATTAATAAATAATTAATTATATTAATCATGTGATTAATATATTTAATGATGATTTCATCATAATTTGATATATATTTGATCAAAATTATAAATTTTGCATAAAGTTATTCCTCTGAAAAAGATACGTGACACTATTCTTATGATTTTACTAAATCTATACTAAAAATTATATCCTAACCTTTTTTTTCAGGTATTTTTGGAGGATTTTATGTTTAAATTAGACGTAGCATATGATATCGAGCAAAGCTCGGTACATTGGTACAGTACAAAATTTTAAATCTTAACATTAGTTTCAGATCAGCTGTACCTATAACTTTCTGCTAATCTCATATCAGGCCAAGAACTGAGATCATAGAACAGACCACAATCTTAATTGTTCGATAGCATCAGCACCAACGTAGTATTATTTCCTGTGACATCGATAAAAATTGGAACACAACCAAACTTTGGCTGAAAAATTCTAAGACACATCATGTGCAAAACCAGCAGAACCTCTTTTGTGTTTTCGTTCAAGAGGAAGTGGCACTAATAAGAGATGTTCAAACATCAAAAACCAACTCTCGGCTTTTCCGGGTCCAAAAATTAAGGAAGAAAACTCATGAGCTACCAAAAACACTTTAGGATGAACTCTAAGACTCCTCTACTCAGCACAAGTGATCCCTTTTTCTCATATCATTCTCCAATCTGATCAGATCCTGCAAGTTCTTCAAAACTCTGAAATATCTATCTCTATACAATGGGAGTAATATGTCACTCTTCATAGTTCACCTAAAATCCTCTCTTCACATAGTAACTCTCTGATTCTAAAACCTCCTGCTAAATATGTTCAGCAGACACTTCCCCCCATGTCCAGTTACAGCACTCTGACCTCCCATCTTCTTCACAGCTATCTCCAGCAGTAGCAGATACTGCTAGATTAGATCCAGCTAGCTGAAGAGGGCTTTGAGGAGAGCCAGAAAGTGAAACACTCTGCTGTGGTGAAGTAGTGTAATTCTCTGGAGGAACCCACAGTCCTCTTAAAACCACAACTGGTTGATCAACAATAGGTGAAGAATTAGGCATTTTTCGCGCATGCAACCGATATTTCTGAGGCAGAAAACAAGAACATCATGTCAATTCAGTGACAAATAATGGAGATTAAGAATTAGGAAACCACGAGAAGAAAGATGTAGGATTTAGAAAGCACCTGCAGGTGGCTCTTCACTTCATCATTGGTGAGGCCATCCACCTGCATCAGTTCCCTGATTTGTTTTGGAGTAGCCACTGCGTCAAGAACATCGAAATCAGATCAGTCGTGATGGATTAACTCCGGCATAAAAATAACTACAGTCAGATCATTGTAAACAAGAATCATGAATGCCTTGTTCCTTCAATATACTTGTACATATTTCTTTTCCGGTTACCTATGTCAAGGAAATTAGAACTGTAGTATGAGAAATTTTGAGGCTATTCTTGATACGTGAGAGAATACGAGAAATTAAGACAACCTTGAGCACCACCGAGTTGTTCGAGAGCAAGGACAAACCGGCGATGCAGCTCTGGCGACCAGCAACGCCTTGCTTTTCTTGGTGGCTGCTGCTGCTGCTGCTGCTGCACCTGCAAGCTAAGGCAGGTGCCTGCCATCGCCAGGGCCGATGCCGCAGCTCCACCAACTCCCTGAGAACCCGAGAGACTGAGAGAATGGTCCTCCGCGGCGGCAGAAATAGGGCAAAAGGCGTTTCTGACCGCAGGTGACTGCAGAGGGAGGTCAGGCAACATCACTCTCGGCTTCACCTCCTCCTTAGAGTTCATCACAAACGGAGACATGCCTTTAAACGGCACGAATGCGCCCACCGGCCTCCGGCTTTTGGATTCTGAGAACAAGCTCTCCTCCTCACGGCGAGCGGCTTTTGCATTTCTCTGCCATCACAAGCAAACAATCACTTCAGAAGGAAACAGAACAACACAAAGCATCAAAAAAGCGGAAGCAACTTAATCCAAAGAAACTGCCATCAAAATTCCTCTTATCCTCTATACCTCTTCTGTGATGCTATAATCATCCTTATTGTTATTCACTGTAGTCCACAGCTGTGCGGAACTCATCCAGCTGATCTTGTTCTTGCTCTCTGATTCCAGCTTCACCCCTCCCTCCTCACCGCACTTACTGTTAATGGAATTGTGCTCTTCGCAGGCATGAGCGAATCTCTCGCCTCGGCACCTCTCAAGCTCCTTCTTCAACCCCTCTATTACTGCAGCTCAAAAATTTTTTCCGTCGAAGCATAAAAATCCAACTTTTACATCAAAAATCGCTCAGAAATCTAAAAATTACATAAACTCCGTACCATCAGTGATGAGAAGCATACAGAGAGGGAGCTCGCGCTTGAAAGCCTCGATCTTTCTCCTCTCCTCTTCTAGACTTCTCACGGACTCCTCCAGTTTCGCGACCTTGCTGTCTACGCTCTCGACCGCGGCCGCCGCCTCCTCGAGGAAGCCGCCGACGGTTGTCATGGCGCAGAGATTCAGGTCCAGCCCGATACCCGCCACCGACGGTCCCATTTCCGTTCTCTCTCTCTCTCTCTCTCTCTCTCTCTCCTCCTTTCGCAGATCTCCAGCCCTGTGGAAGATGAGAACAAAGTTGAGAAAGAGCGAGAGAGACGTCCATTTTTATACACACCACAAGTGAGGAAGACGGTCGGACGAAACCCGTCCGGTTCAGGTGAACCGGGAAATATCAGCCTCGAGTCCTCGCGTAACGCGTCGCGCGGAGACACGCGTCCCACGCGGCGATCCGAGTCGCCGAGTTGGATCGGAATCTTCTAAGTTTCTTTTACTGTTTTCTTTTTCATTTTATTTCGATCTGTGTTTTTTTTTTCTTTTTTTTGGTACTTGGAATTTTGAAAGGAAAAAAGATTTATATTATGGTAACGCGAGATGATTTGTAGAAGCGACTTCACACACACATATATTTCACTTACTTTTGTGCTATAATCACAATATCCAAAATTAAAATTTTAATCTGATATCTTTTTCCTTTGTTTATCAGACCAATATGGTACCAACTCTGTCTCCTATTATTAAAAAATAATATATATTTTTTTACAAAAAGATAGGATGTTAAATATGGAATTTAATAAATATTTTAATAGCTAAGTAGCATTGGGTGAGGTTTCAAACCCTAATAAGTGAGATAAAAAAATAATATTGACCATATGATTCGACTTGATAAAATCATAAATTTTGATAGGTAAACATAGTATCAACTAAAATTGGAACTCAAGGTTTTACTAAATCCACGATGGTCACTATAATTATGGCATAAGATATACTAAATTAATATATCTTTTTACAAATGAAATTGATAAGAGGTTACGATATATGAATATCCAATAACATCGTACCGTATCAAGCACATAATCAAATTGACACATTGGTTCGACGATCCGTTGCTTCCGATATGATGTCAGCATAATTGTTTAACATGTTAATCTATAATTTCCAACATCAATGTGGACCACTCCCCCATAACCATAATTTCATAGCTTAATAGTGGTCAAGATCTAACATAATCACCTTGCAAATACATGATTTATTGGCTTTCATGATATATAATAGTTTATTCTTGACAATGGATTGAATCTCATAAGATTCTTTTTTTTATTACTCTTGTATCCTCCAAATCTCATACTGACTTAAAGTATTAAAAGAATTTTATCGAACATACTCTTAACATAATTTTTATAGATTATTTTCCCTACTCGAATTATAGAAGATTGGATCTAAGTTGGTCGTTGTCTACAACACATCAAACAATTGAAATCTAAATTTAAAAAAAAAATAGTTTTATAGTTGATTAAAATTCTAGAGAGATCATCACACATACAACTAATATTATATTAACAAATCATAACAATTGAAATCTTAGTGTTCTGTATACTCAAAGAGATGAAAGAATAAAATCTTCTTTTCCATCCTCAATTTCACATCACACCCATTTCAATTCTTATTTTATCTTTCAAAATATATTTTTTTTTCCAAATTAATCCCCTGAATTTTTAATTTTTTCCCCCTTCCAACCTAAAATGAATTGTTAATCATCCATCAGGCAATGGCATGCTTGTTATTTTCAGTCAAACCAAGGGGCGTTTTAGTTAGGTAAACAACAGCGTGCAAGCGCCTCATCAAATCCCAGCCAGAAGGCGACACGTGGCGCGTACAAGCTGCCCTCCCATGCACGCTCTTGTCGTCGTCATGACGTGAATTGATGCCCTTTTTTTCCTTCTTTAATTATAGTTCGTACCTTTTGATGGTGCAGAAAACACGAAGATGGACGGACAGACTCCTTCTTCTTCGTGGGATTTCCTTCTTGTCCGCCACGTGGTGGAAGCACGTTCGTTGATGTTTCTTCTGATGTCGATGTTTTGCACAGATACCGCAAATTTAGGGTTCAGAAGGTTGTTTGGGTATGTGTGCTATATTCTCTCATAATTATTCTGACAAGATTGGGGGAGAGAGAAAAGATTCTTTGTAGTAGCTAATGGACAATCCGATAGTGTCATCAAAGATTCCTCTTTTCTTTTTTTCGTTATTTTTAATGGTACAAATATGCATTTGACGCTACAGGAAATGCGAGCTACTGTCATTATAAACCTAAAATTCAAATCCAATCTACTATTTAGACATCAAATTTTGAACCAATAACACCACATTCATAACGTCTTTATTTGGTATTAATGGGTTAATCATCCTATAGAATCATATGAATGATATCAAAATTATATTAGGAGAGAGATTTAATTTTGAACCGATGAGAATAAAAAAGTATCTATTATTATATCACAGTACATACAATGTTAACGGTATAAATGTGAGCTTAAACCACATGTATCATTGTCGTCTTCATTTGGTGTTAATGGGTTAATCATCCTATAGAATCGGATCGTCATAAGAATGATATCAAAATTATATTAGGAGAGAGATTTAATTTTACATCGATAAAAATAAAAAAATATCTATTATTATATCACAGATAACCATACATATATCAGCGAGAGAGATAATGATACCTAATTTAGTTTCATAATATGTGTCAAATAAAAATTAAATTGATTTAAGAATAGATAATAAGGTGTTGGATTTTTACAATTTTCTTATCCCATTTAAAACTCTTAAATTATGAATGGTATACATATTCTTTAAATATATCAAGTATAATGAGTTGATCGGTAGATCCATGTATATATGAATTTATGTATCGATATGTAAATTAAATATTATAAATTTATTTTTTTTTTTGTTGATATACAATGTACATAACAATTTTATTAATCATTTACATTTTAGTTTAAACCTTTAAAGTTAAAGTCAAACGTAAAATTAATAAACCATATTTCTTTTTTTTTTTGGGGACAGTCAAAATGA